>NW_010194263.1:0-2260 GCF_000695765.1 Mesitornis unicolor | reverse complement strand
TATTTTATATGTTATTTATAATTACATAAAGATATAACTATATAACAATATCTAGTGTAATAATAGAACTATAATGATTATACGATAATAATATGCCCCTTTACTAGGGGCAAGTCCTGCCTGACCAACCCAGCGGCTTCCTACAATGGGGTGACTGCCTCAGGGGACAAGGGAAGAGCCATGGAGGTCACTGATCTGGATTTCTGCAAGGCCTTTGACACATCCCCCACAACATCCTTCTCTCCACGTTGGAGAGGTGTGGATGTGATGGGTGTCCTGGGTAGAGCTCCACAGAACTCATTTTCTATTCAGTGATTTCACTTTCCAGCTCAGGCTCTTCTCAGGGGCTGAACTTGCTGAAACCAGCAGCATGGTTTTCCAGACAGTGTGCACTGCTACGAGTGATCATCACAAGGCCACTGTCTCACCATGGGGGCCGTGTCTGTGCCTATGGGGATGAGCAGACCCAAAACAACCAGGGAACAAAGAATGAGGAAAAAAACCCCATCATAATATGGTTCATATACAGCAATTTCCCAAATCTTAATCGAATTTAGAGTTGATGCTGCTGGGGAAAAGCAGATAGCCCCAGAGATTTCTCCAAATCTCTTGTTGCTGTAGGAAAATAAAGCAGAAAAGTCATAGATCGAGGTGTTTATAACCCAAATTACCTCGCTTATTCGCCTTGCGCGGAGACTGGCTTGAAATAACAACGCAGTCACCGGACTCGCAGCCTTCGCCAGCATCCTGCGAATTCAGACAATTATTTTAGGGTAAGTAATTAAAATAAATAATTGATTAAGTTATCAGCAGATAACGAATCGCATACGATCCAAGCGACCCTCACAGGTAAAGCCACTTCCCATAGCACCATGTGAGGCCAAATTTGGTTTGTATTCAGCTTATAGGAATCAAATCACTCCGTTCCCTTTTCAAACACCCCACACTCCCACTTTCCCTCTGTTTTGCCAACACACAAACCTGCCATCGCAGCAGAATTTAAAGCTTTAAAGTTGGGTTTTGGAGGGTTTTTTTTTTAAAGATTAGCTGGCACAAGCGGTTTATTAACGTAAATTATTAACATTATTATTAATATTGTGAAATCACAGTGACAATCACGTCAGGAACGCAAGGGAGCAGCTAAAACAGCCACTAAAATGCCCTTTATTGACCCAAAAAATGCCCTTTATTGACCCAAAAATGCCCTTTATTGACCCCAAAATGCCCTAGGAGGTGCTAAAATGCCCTTTATTGACCCAAAAATGCCCTTTATTGACCCAAAAAATGTCCTTTATTGACCCAAAAATGCCCTTTATTGACCCAAAAAATGCCCTTTATTGACCAAAAAAATGCCCTTTATTGACCAAAAAAATGCCCTTTATTGACCCAAAAATGCCCTAGGAGGCGCTAAAATGCACTTTCATGACCCAAAAATGCCCTTTATTGACCCAAAAAATGCCCTTTATTGACCCAAAAATGCCCTTTATTGACACAAAAATGCCCTTTATTGACCCAAAAATGCCCTTTATTGACCCAAAATGCCCTTTATAGACCCAAAAATTCCCTACAAGGAGCTAAAATGCCCTTTTATGACCCAAAAATGCCCTTTATTGACCCAAAAAATGCCCTAGGAGGCACTAAAATGCCCTTTAATGAATGCCCTTTATTGACCCAAAATGCCCTTTATAGACCCAAAAATTCCCTACAAGGAGCTAAAATGCCCTTTTATGACCCAAAAATGCCCTTTATTGACCCAAAAAATGCCCTAGGAGGCACTAAAATGCCCTTTAATGACCCAAAAATGCCCTAGGAGGTGCTAAAATGCCCTTTATTGACCCAAAAATGCCCTTTATTGACCCAAAAATGCCCTTTATTGACCCCAAAAATGCCCTTTATTGACCCAAAATATGCCCTTTATTGACCCAAAAATGCCCTAGGAGGAGCTAAAATGCCCTTTCATGACCCAAAAATGCCCTTTAATGACCCAAAAATGCCCTTTATTGACGAAAAAAATGCCCTTTATTGATCCAAAAAATGCCCTAGGAGGAGCTAAAATGCTCTTTATTGACCCAAAAATGTCCTTTAATGACCCAAAAAATGCCCTTTATTGACCTCAAAATGCCCTAGGAGGCGCTAAAATGTCCTTTAAT
Source organism: Mesitornis unicolor (assembly GCF_000695765.1). NCBI lineage: Eukaryota > Metazoa > Chordata > Aves > Mesitornithiformes > Mesitornithidae > Mesitornis > Mesitornis unicolor. The sequence goes on along the minus strand of NW_010194263.1, from coordinate 110 downwards.
GACCCAAAATGCCCCTTATTGACGAAAAAAATGCCCTTTATTGATCCAAAAAATGCCCTAGGAGGAGCTAAAATGCTCTTTATTGACCCAAAAATGTCCTTTAATGACCC
>NW_010194262.1:5118-9544 GCF_000695765.1 Mesitornis unicolor | reverse complement strand
TCCTCTTACAGACGAACCTGAAGCGGTGGCGGAACCCCCTCGGAACGCGCCCAACCCGCCGCCCCCCGCGCCAGCCGCCGTCAAACCCACAGGTACGAGGCTTCTCTGGGAGACAGGAGAGCACCTACCTTAAAAAAAGTTAGGGAGGTCTGTCACCCAGGGTTTTTAGGGGAGGAGGGGCGCTACTGCCTAATTTTCCCTAAAAAACGGGTTGTTTTTTCTTCTAAACGTGTTTGTGGAGGAATTTGTGTTTGTTCCCCTGTCTTTAAATCTATTCTTTTTTTGTTGTCCGTCTTTAATTAATTTTTTTTTAAGGGCAGTTAATTAATCCCTTCTTAAATAATTTCATTTTAAACTGTGATTTATTTTAGGGTGTGATTGATCTTAAGGTGTGATTCTTTCTATTTTAATTTTATTAGTTTGGGGTTTTTTCCCGAGGAGGTGATTGCTGCTCCTTTAATGCATTTTTTTTATTTATCATTGGGGTAGGATGACGACCCCGTTAAAGTGCTTTTTATCTAAGGGAGTGGGGTGATACCCCGATTTTTTGGCAAGAACAGGGTTATTGTCTCCACTTCATTGTTTGTGGGGTGGTGGTGTGATGTGAAAGTTCCTCCTCCCCCCTTGAGTGATTTGTGAGGGGAGATGATTTTTTGCCTTAAATTATGTTGCTTAGGAGGTATTTTTCTGCCCAATGTCTTTTAGTCTGGGGTGATGAAGAGATGGGGTTTTTTTCTATCTATTATGATTATTAGCTCTTACATAAATCTAATCTCAGTTAATAATTAATATTAAAACGTTGGTATTTTGAGGGATGGTGGCTCCCCCCTCTCTGTGGTTTGCAGGCAGGATATGATGGTTTTCCCCTTTCCAGTCTTTTTTTCAGGGGTAGGGAAAACTGGTTTTGCCTCCTAGTGTCATTCTGGTGGTTTTTTTGGTGGTGTTCCCTCCCCCCTCACCTGTTCAAGGTATTTCCCCTTCCCAGTGTGGTTTTGGAGCTGATCCTACCAGATTGTGGAGGTCAGGAGATGTCCCCACAGCTGTTTTAAAGAGAGGAGGATGGCATTTATCCCTTGAGCACTGGCAGGAGAGGAGTCTCCGTCCCCTTAAAGCAGCCGTGCTGCTCCCCACAGAGCTGGTCCCCCCTCACGAGACTGCCAGGTTGACAGCAGGAGCACCCAAGCTGGGGGGTTAAGTCTGTGCTCCCCACTTTGCTGAGGTCCGCTGCTCCCCTTCTTTCCCTGGCCAGGAGGCTTGTGTCTGCTCGGTGCCTATGCAGACAGCGATGAGGAGGAAGGCGACCCCCCGGAGAAGCCGGCCCGGCCTGCAGATGCTAACGGCAGTAACTCGGCAGACATTGACAGCACGCTGGCAAACTTCCTGGCGGTGAGCACGTCTCTGGCAAGCAGGCGGAGGGGAGTTCCCCCTTGGGAGGGGTGGAGGTGACAGAAACAGGGCAGCTTCACGCTCCAAAATGTTGTTCTCTGCTAATTGTCTGGTTTTGTCTCCCCTGGGATTTGAAGTTCACGTCGGGCTGTTGTTTTCCCAGGAGATTGATGCCATCACGGCTCCTCCGCAGCCTGCTGAGGCCTCCTCTGTGCCACCCCCAACACCTCCCCGCCCGGAGCCAAAGGAGTCAGGCTCCGGCCAGTCCTCGGGCACGGCCAACGGTGCAGGTGCTGCGCCAGCCTCAGAGTGGCAATACGACACACAGTGCTCGCTGGCAGGAGGTGAGCAGCTCGCTTGTCCTGGGTGGGGGGCGGGCTGCACATGTCTCAAGGGGGTTACTGAGCCCTGCCTCGCTCACTAAAGGGAACTGTGGGCAGTAACGAGTTGGGTGACGCTGGGGAAAGGGGGATGATAACTGCCTGGGCAACTGATCTGGTTGTGGTGGGATGGCAGGCTCTGTGTGACCCATGGGTGACTGCCTGTCCTTGTGCCATCGGCAGTGGGCGAGCTGGAGATGGGCGACTGGCAGGAGCAAAGGGAAGAGAACCGGCTGCTACTATTACTGGAACACCCAGAGCAACGAGGTGACCTGGGAGCTGCCACAGTACCTGGCAACGCAGGTCCAGGGCCTGCAGCACTACCAGCACAGGTGGGAGAGATGCCTGGCCCTGTGACAGGAGGCACTGAAATGTTGTCCCCCAGCCTGCCCCTCATCCCCTCTCCTTTTCCTCAGCAGTACCGTGGCCAGTGCCAATGGCAACTTTGTGACAACGGCTGGCGAGCCGTCACCACAGGAGAAGGGGGCTGCCCCAGGCAGCGTCAGCCGTGGGGCCAGCCTCACCAAACGGGAGGTGAAAAAGGTCAGTCACTGAGCTGAGCACCAGGTTCTGGTTGCCACAGGGGCTTGTAGGCACCCCTTTGGGCTTCCTCAGCAGTGAGTGGGTCACTCTGCTCCATTTGCAGCCTGAAGTGGGGTCCCATCAAACTTGGGGCTGCTCAGACTCCTTGCTCTGCAGACTGCGGTCTCTGTCGCTGCTTGGCGAAGGTGTGGGGCTGGGGTGAGGGGGCAGGGAGCTGCGGCTGCTGCCGGAAACCTGACAGGGGACTTGACCTGCAGGAAGTGAATGAAGGTGTGCAAGCCCTCTCCAACAGTGAGGAGGAGAAGAAAGGGGTGGCTGCAGCCCTCCTGGCACCACTCCTGCCTGATGTGGTAAAGGAGGAAGAGGAGCGCTGGAGGAGAAAGGTGATTTGTAAGGAGGAGGTTGAGCCACCTCCAGAAGAGGAGGTGAAAGCAGAAGAGGCAGCAGCTGCCCCTGAAGAACCGGAGCCCAGCAAGGATCCCCTGGAAGAGACGATGCAAGAGGATCTGTGCAGTGTGGTGCAGTCAGGGGAGAGCGCCGAGGAAGAGGAGGAGCAAGACACCCTTGAGCTGGAGATGGTGCTGGAGAGAAAGAAGGTAATTGGAACATTTTTGTAACCGAAATGAGGGCATGAGTGCAGCCAAGGAATACCTGGAAATAAGCTGGGAGCAGCAGATCCTTGTGTGTCTGTCCTTCCTCCTTTGGAAGTGTGATGCTGCATTTCCCACACTGCTACTATACAGGCTTGGGCTTCTTGCAGATCTGGGCGCTGATAAGCTGTATTTTCACTGCTAAAGAGGCAGCAGTCCTTGCTCTGTCTTTGCTGCTGTTAACGCAGTGCCCTGATTAGAGCAGCTCTTTGCTTTTCTTTCCCAGGTGACTCGTAACCACTGCCGCTCTTCGGGGGAGGCTCTGAAGTGCTGCTCACTGTTGTCTCTCTGCAGGCAGAGCTGCGTGCCTTGGAGGAAGGCGATGGCAGCGTTTCAGGCTCCAGCCCGCTCTCTGACGGGAGCCAGTCAGCCTCACAGGATGCAACTCGCAGGCTGGCCTCTAAGCGAGGGAAATGGAAACTGTTTGTCGGAGCCGCCAGCCCTGAATCTGCGAGTCGAGGCTCCAGTAAAACAGGCCGGGAGAGCCCAGAAGCAGGAGAAGCAGGTAATTGGAAAGGCTCTCTTTGGAAGGAGGAGCAGCAGATGTTTGGAAAGGCTGCAGCCCTCTCCCACCAGGGTCTCCTTTCCCTGAAGATGTGTGGGGTGCCTGGAGCCCCATGTAGAGGAGCCAGGACAGGCGGCGAGGTACGTGTGCTGGGTGGAGGACAGGCCCAGAGGGGTGGCTGTCACTGCTGTCACATAGCTGAGCTCACAGGCTGCCAGCATGAGTCTCACAGGCTCAGAGCGGAGCGGGGATGAACTGATGCTCTGCCAAATTCTCTCCTTTATTCTATAATTAAAGAAAATTAACAGGAGAGCGTGTACATTCAACACTTTATCAGGAAAATAAATAGGAGAGTGTATTCAGCACTTCATCAGGAGAAGGAACACAGAGGTGGATAACAGTATTGTCATGCCCCACTGCCTTCCGCTTTCCTCCCGACTCTGGTACACGGTAACTGTTACCTTCCGCATTTCAAGTCACGTTTCTGAGCTGCCTGATGGCAGTCACTGCATTTCAGACAGGCGAGGTGTTCCCTGAGAGCTGCTCTGGCTCTGCACTTGGCGCATAGGAAACGCGAGGCAAGACCTGGCTGTGAGGAAGAGCTGGTTCATGTCAGCGTTGTTTGATACTGTATGTGTTGGAAGTATCGCGCAAGCAACAACCACCCCTCGGCAGAGCTGGTGGTCCTGGTAGTGCTCTGCTTCCCTGTGGTACAGCCACAGTCTTTCAGAGATTGTTGTCAAGTTTATGTTAAGAGCAGGTCACTGGGTGTTACAGAGCATTGTATAAATTTATTCCCTTGGAGCAATAGCACGATTGCAGCTGTTAGCACTCTTACAGCCCGTGCTTTACTGCCTGGTGTAGCTGTTACCTGTACCCACCCTCCTGTCTCCCACAGCTGCACTCCCCAAAACACACTGACAACAAAAGTGTCTTTAGCCCAGAGCAGGCTAGGCGAATCT
>NW_010194262.1:0-5087 GCF_000695765.1 Mesitornis unicolor | reverse complement strand
GGACGGTGCCTGCCTCAAAGCGGGGTTGATGCAGCCCTGATGTGCGTCTGCTTCAGGCAGAGGCATGATCCGAATGACAGGCTAGGTGTTCAGTGATGTCACTTGTTCAGGGTGGCTCAGGACTTCCCCTGTGCCTTGCAGGCTTGTGAGCAGCATGTCCGCAGAGCCAGCTCCTTCCAGTAGTGTTGGTTTCCCATTTACCTGGGGAACAGGAAGCTGTTACTCTAAAATAACCTGTTTGGAGTTGAGCACACTGCTGCTGGAGGGTGGCTGAGGGAGCCAGGGCACAACAGAAATGTGGGGTTGTTTTCCCCTCCCAGGAGCTTTTGGTAGGAGTCCTTTGCCAGACTTCCCTCTCTGAAATTCATTGCCACTGTCCTGTGGTGCAGCAGAGGTGAAACCTTGTGATCTCAATAGCTTTTTGGGACCTCTTTGGTCTTTAACACTTGTCTTAACTTATTTAATCATTGATACCTTTTCTTGACAAATTATTAAACCAACAGTTTAATGACTGCCTGCCATGTGGTCGCCTGTCTTCTTGCTCCCTTGTGCTCCAGGCTGGTCCTCCTTCCTGCTTTTGCACTGTAGCAGCTGGAACTCTGCTTCCCATTCTGTCCTTCTGGAAGGACCCTCTACCCTCAAAACACACAGGCAGTGACCCTCTCTCCTTTTTAATGTCAAGCTCTTATCAACAGATCGTGTGGGAAAGAGGCCCTGACTCTTCCCCTGCCCTCTCCTGCAGCAGCTTTGGCTCCCTGCACGGTGTCTTCCACCAGCTGTCAGCAGCTCTGTGGTGGTGGTAGGAGAAGGGCTCACCTCTTGTTTCTTCTTCTGCAGCAGTGAACACAGAAGCAGCTGAGGCAAATTCAGACAAAGAAGCAGAGTCTGAGGAGCCCCAGGAAAAAGCAAAAGCACAAGGGGCACCAAAAATAGAAGAGGAGGAGCAGGACCTAAAGGTAGGGAAATGCAGAGGTGTGTGTTGGTGAGATCCATCCTGGCTTGCGTGAGGGACTCGGTGCTTGGCGGCACCTCCAGGCTCCCAGGGGGCTCACTGCCAGTGAGCCAGCAGTGCTGAGGGATGTGCTTGCTCCCTCGGCCACCTCTGCCCAGGCTTGGAGCCACCTTGTCTGTCCCCGGCACTGCCGGTGGGCCAGGGCCGTACCCCTGCTTAAGCTCCCAGCACAGCTGCAGGAGCAGCTTGCCCTGGCACTGTGAAAATGGCTGGGCAGGATTGGGTCAGCGTTGCTGCAGCCAGGAGTCCTGTCTCCAGCAGGAGCTGGCAGCAAAGGTTTGAAAAGCAGTTAAAAAAATAAAATAGAAGGGGTGTGGAGGGGATAAAGACTGAGCCCTGGATCTGGTTGTGAGAGAGAGCAGACACTTTTGTCTTTACTTTCTCTTCACCAATAATGATATTGCAGTCCTCTGGCCTGTGCCTCGTCCCATTTCCAGGCTGAAGACTCCTCGTCCATAATCTCTCTGTCTCTGGAGGCTGCCAGTACCTGTTGCTTTGCCCCTTCTAGTCCGGCCTGGCTTATTGAAGTTGTTAGATGCAAACTGTGGAAGCCCTGGCGATTTCTGCAGCATTATTCTGATATCTTCTGAGCCTTGGTTTGCTCTTTTTTTTGGCTGTGGCTGAATGATTCTCAGAGCCCTTTCCTGAGCCGTAGTAGTGACACGTGGAGCTACATGCTCTGGGTGACAGTAACGCAGAGCAGCAGGGGAGATCTTTTCTGTTTGTCCTTATGATTTCCTGGTCCCTTGTTACCCTGAAATCTGCACTGTTAAATTTGGCTCCGGAGTAATTTTGTTTCATTAGCAAATGTCGTCATCTCCCTGCGCCAGATGGTTTATGGATGGGGAATTGCCAGCTCATGGTAGAACCCTGGTGAAAACCTGCAGTGAAAGCTCCCTCCGGCCGTGCGCTCCCTTCCCACCGCTTGGTCACTTTTCCAGTGCGAAAGGGAAGGGCGTCGTTATTGTCCTCGTGACAGATCTAGCATCTCCCATACAAGAACAATGATTTTGAGACGTGATGTTCCCTGCCCAAAACCACCAAGCCTCCCTCAGTATAGCACCTATGTGAGGCTTGTCTGATTTTTAATTTAAATTATTAAAAAAAAAAAGCCTACAAAGGACCACAGTCATTGGCCACTGTGTCCCAAATGGCTCCTAAAAGCCTTTTTAAAGCTGTCACATTTGCTGTCCCGTTTTCTCCTGCTACTGGTGGTGCTCGGTGATGGACTGTGTGCTGTAGCGTGGTGCTCTCCCATGCAGGAGACCTTTAGAGCTGTTGGAGGGATGCCGTCTCCTCTGGTAATTGGTACCGTTTGCTTCATCGGTTCGGGGTTAATCTCTCTTCTGCCGGCTCTCTGGTTTGCAGGAGATCCGGGTCCTCGGCTGCGAAGTCACCCTCTGCGGTGGGATCTTCCCTGGCTTCTCTGTAGCCGCATTAACGTGGGAATTAATTTCCCTACCTCAGGCTTCTCTAGCGCTGTCTGTCTGTCTGGCCCGTCCCCCTCTCTGGAGACAGACGCTGCGTCGTCGGTTTTGGGAGCCTCCCAAAGCCTCTTCTGAAGAGTGAAGGAGAAAACCAAAAAAAAAAAAAAAAAAAGACATTTTTAGAACCCTCTTTAAAGCAGTCGTGATGCCGCTTGCAGGCATCCACCCCGTTTCTGCTCTTGATTGCTGTCTGGCTTGTGGCTGCTTTCATGCAGTTGGGGTTCGACACATTGGACCCCCGTGTGCTGCCCAAATGGGAGGTTTGGCTCCTGTGGGACGCTGGGGTTGGGTGATGATGGCTGCTGTGGGCTGGCCTGAATCTTAACGCGGATGCTGTCTCTGCTCAGGAGTAAATCCAGAGCTGTCCCCCCTCTCCTGCGCTTTCCAGTGAGTTCCTCTGGAAAGCAGCGATTTACGAAGTCTGAAATTGTCTCCTGGCCCATTTCCTTTTGGAAAAGTTTAAAGTACGATATTTAACACTTCCTGCCCTGACAATTGCTCTGCTGTAACTCCAGAGCTGGGGCGCTGAAGCAGACCAAGCCTGTTGGCTGGTTCGGACTGCTGGGGGCTGGGAGTAGGGAAGGCTCCACACAAAGGAGTTGGGGTTCACTGGCACTTCCTGCCACTACAGAGGAGGCTTCATCCTTCACCCTACTCTGTCCCTGGAGTGCAGGAGGTAGCAGGGCTTAAAGGAGAGGGTGACAGGCGTACATGGTCAGGGTGGCACGTCCCAGTCCCGTCAGGGCGAGGGGCCCAAGTCCTGTTTGCTGGGGAAGGCCTGGAGCTGCAGGAGCCCGGTGACGCTACCTGAGGGCAGCTCTTTACTCTTCCCCTTTCTCCCTGGCAGTTTCAGATTGGAGAGCTGGCAAATACTCTGACTAGTAAATTGGAGTTCCTGGGCATCAACAGACAATCTATCTCCAACTTCCACATGTTGCTGTTGCAGACAGAGGTAACCGAGCCTTCGCCCCTCGCTCCGGCCTTCTGTTCCGAGGCGGATAAAATCCTGTCCGCCGTTCGAACGCTACGTGAACCTCGTGGCCGTGGCGGCGCCCCATCGTGCCCCGGGCCTGCCTGCCTGCCCGCCTCCTGCAGGGCCCTTCCTCGGCGGAGGGGGGAGCATGGCTTTGCGCGGAGGCGGTGTCTTCCTCCTGGCCCCCTCCCCAGTCCTGTGCTGTAAGGGAGCCTCCTGGACCTTGAGTCCTGTCCCGAGGGTCGCTTGCAGCCTTCCTCAACGGCTTCCCCCGGTTCTTGCCCTCTAGACCCGCATTGCAGACTGGCGAGAAGGTGCTCTCAATGGAAACTACCTCAAACGCAAACTCCAAGACGCAGCCGAACAGCTAAAACAATACGAAATAAACGCCACCCCTAAAGGCTGGTCCTGCCACTGGGACAGGTACGCGCTCTCCTACCTTTCTCACCTTTCATCTCTGACATCTCAGACATGATTTGTGACCATCACCACCCGACGACGTGGCGCCGTCCCTCTCGGAGACTGAGAGCAGCTTCTGTTAGCAGTGCTGGGCAGGCAGAGAAACATCCGGCACTCGCAGAGTTTGGGCCAGCCACCAAACTGGAGGAACCAAACGGAGTGCTCAGTGCTTTTGAGACGGAGCTGATTCCCTGATCGGACAGAGCTGGTTTTCACTCTCGCGAGTGTAAAGCGCTGTGGAGGGCGGGCCTGGGGGGTCGCGCATGCGAGAGCTCTGTGAACTTTGCAGGATCTCTGGATCACCTCTTCTGACCAACAGCTCTGACAAAGGACAAACTTCAACTCACCAACGGAACGAAGAACAAGATTTCTGTCTCCTGCCAGCAGGTCAGACCCAAACATTTCTTTGTCTATTTGGCTTACTTGATTAATTTTCCTTTGTTTGAAATCTTTGCTCTTTTGTTTTTCAGCTCCCAGATCCGCTCCCTCTCTCTAGCATTCACTGTGTGTTTGACACCACGAGTTCTCATAAAAGCGAATCTCTGCGCACCACGGGGTAGGGGGGCAGCCGCTTCTCTCCATTGGGCTGTTCCCCGCTGCCCCTTCTTGGAAGGGCGACTTTCAGCCAAGGCGACGGCTGAAAAGTCCCGGTGCTAGCGAGACGTCGCTCTGCTGCGCGCTGGCCTGCTTTCTCAGCCCTCCCCTCCCTCGGAGCGGGGGGTTTCAGGGCGCGACGTTCACGCAGCCAGCAATGCAAATAGCTTTGAGCGAACCGGCTCGGGCCTCTCTTGCCTCTGTCCTCAAAGTTGTTTGTTGCGTTTGGGAGAGTGGCAGCAGCCCTTGCTGCACAAGGGTCTTCCCTGCGAGAGCGCACTGCTGTCGTGGGCAGGCCCGCCTTGGAGTGTCAGTGGCTGGGGAGAGAATCTAAAGCCTCCTTCTCTTTCTTGTGATTTAGGGAGCATAGACGCTATTTCTATGTTAACGAGCGCTCAGGAGAGTCGCAATGGGAGTTCCCTGATGGGGAGGACGAAGAGGAAGGACAGCAAACCACCGACAGAAAAGCCGACAGTCCTCCTAAACCACCTCCAAAAGACAAAGGAGAGTCCACCGGGGACCCTGCCGAACGCTCTGCAGGTACAGTTGTGGGCAGGAAAAG
>NW_010194261.1:0-29796 GCF_000695765.1 Mesitornis unicolor | reverse complement strand
TTAGTGGCTGCCCCAGCCCTAAACCATGACAGCATTACACTCTAACAGCAATAAATCTTTCTATACAATATAGAAACAATTGCAAGACACACAAATCATTAGTAGACTATTTAGACTTATGAGGAAAACTGCATCTCAATACAAAAAAAGCAAGCAATGTGCAGATCAACCTACAAAGCAATTTCCCAAACATTGTTCTTGAGAGTCTGGGAACACTGTCTTTATGAAAAAACAACCAGTCATAAATCTTGGAACTCATAGCAGCTGTCATCCCTTTGAATACCAGTTTTTTATATGCAACCAACTGACCTGAACAGCGTTTTGTGTTTCATGGCTATATATTAGAACTATGTAAAAGCATAAAGCTCACCTTGAGAAAAAAGCACAAAAGTCATTTAAAACAAGATAACAGTACAGAAATAGGATAGAGTAATACTGATAAAAGGATAAAGTATGAAAAGATGACATAAAAATTGTCTTTTAATTAGAATATCATTAACTATTCTGCTACTTGATTACTTTCATTTGAAAATGTAGTAGTCTTCTCGAATTATAGCTTCCAAACTACATCTCTCACTGTTGCCCCAAATGTGTTTACACACTTGTGCTGTAGATATATTTCTCTTGTACATCAACAGCTACCTCTCTCAGCAACATCCTAAAAATCACTATAATCAAAATTTTGATTCAAACATTCCATAAACTGTACCACAGATAGCAGAGCAATAAAATAAATATGTATTTTTCAGTTCATAGTTTTGTCCCCCATGGGACAAAGAGTATAAGTTATATGTATTATATATATACACACACACATATGTTTAAGTTATACTGCACAATTTATTATAGCTTCATTATGCCTTGGTTATAACCTTTTTATTCTGTGTTATTATTATGAATTATTTTCTTGATATTTCCTTTTTTTCCTTGACATAATTAAAAAAAAAAGATAAAATCTTTTAAAGTATAATGTAGGTTGGCTAGAAGAGGCCTATAAGAGTCCAGACTTAGTAGTACAAATATTTAATACAGCTGAATATGTCAGTTTTAATCCTGAAAACTTCTTTTTCATCTGAAGGAGCGTACAATGAATTTCTCTTTCAAATATCATGTTTCCAGAATTTTTTTACAATGAAGACAGAATGGCTTAATTAAAGACTCCTGTCAGCAGCAAGTGACCTGGTGTTGCCAGGGCTATCAATGATGGCATTATGCTCAGATAGCTTCCCACAGTCCTCTCATGAATCTAAATACCCCAGTGATGGTGGCAAGCATCTATCATGTGTTTGGTTATTGTCTCTCTAAATAAATATCTACCCTCAAAGCAATTTTTGGCAAAATTACATTAAAAATCTAACAAACTAAAGATGAATAGTTGATTTTAAGTTAGGTTCACAACTAAGTTAACACTTATCAATCACTGAATGAAGCCTGTCATATGCCGCTGAAAAATAACTTTATGCCTCTCTTTGATTTCCAGCAGAGTAAACCCTTTTTTGTGTGTGATGTTGCAAGAGGGAAATCTGGGCCATACATTCAGATCCATTAACGAGCTTCCTTTTCTTAAGTTTTATGTGCTGCAACAAGAGAAATATAGCAAACCTCCAAAGCACACAGGCCAACTATTATTTTCCATAGAGAACAAATGCACAGCATTCAGTGGTAAAAGCAGTAGCTTACTACTGTATAAAAGGAGTATTTGATCAAAAGTACTGAACAGAAACACAGACTTGAAAGAATGAGGAGAAAATTCTTTTCAAATTCATTCCTGATTAAATTAAATTGTTAAACAAATTGTTAAAAATTGGAATACGGACAGGAGCTTACTCAACAACTGAATGATTCGACAAATTCTGCAGATCTAGAAAGGAAGCGGAAAACAACTAATGTATTTTTGCTTGATATCTTTTGTGTGGAGATTGACTTGAGAAAAAAACCCAAACACCAAAACACCGAACATAAATTCTATATTAGCAGCTAATCTGAAAGCACCTCTGTGCCTGCATTGCAGCTGGATTTTTGTTGAAGTTCTACCATAACTGCTATAGAGCCAGGTGGAAAGAAGGAAAACTAATTGAATATGTAAGGAACAAATAGATATTTCTCAAGTTAGAATATTCCACTGTTACTTTCTCGAAATAGGGAGTTCAAAATATCATGAAATAAAATGCAGTACTAGCTCATGGAAAATGCCCATGTATATGTTAGAGGAGTTCCCTGCCGAACTAAATGGAACAGCTGAACATGCAAATAATTTAGGTAGCAATGAGCTTGGCAAAAAAAGATAAAACAATAAGTGTTGCAAGAAAACAGGAAGCTCTGAAAGTTAAATATTCACAGCTGGCTATCTGAAGTCCATAAAAAAATACTAATGTGAAAAATCTTTACAGAAGTCCTTAAAAAAAAAAGAAAGAAAGAAGAAAGAAGTATGCATTCTAGCACTCCTGAGTGTGAAAACTTGTCTGAGCTTGGGAATCTTCATGATATGGGCTAACGCTTATCAATAAGAACACCTGAAGAGGCAGAGAACAAAAAAGAACCAGTAAAATACGGCAAGGATAAGGCAAGTTTATATGGTATTTTACAAGGAGCTGTTAATGAGCACGGGAAAACAAGGAAAAATTACAGAAATGCACACTGAAAAATAAGTAGAGATGGCATTGTTCTGGTACTGTGCAGTACATTTAATACAAAAAATATCAACCAGCTTAAAAGTCTTACCTGAAGAACAGCTACTTTCAGGTTGATTTAAGCCTTTTAGTCCCATACAGAATTTCAAGAAAAGACAAGGGTTATTAAACAGAGAAATTACTTATGTGACTCTCAAGAGAGCTGTTAATTAATAAAATATAAAGAAATTATTCATATTAGAAAGCAAGAAACATCTTTATTTGTGTAATATGTGGATTGAAATGAAGCAGCTAAAAAGATAAAGTGACAAAAACTTGTAAACTTTAAAAATGGATGTAAGGATGACAAATTTGTTAAAATGAGGCCCAGTTTTTCCTTTAAACTGTAAATCAACACTTTTATTAGATATCTGAAATATCTGTTGTAGTCTTTGTCACTGTTTCTAACAAACACTGCTCTGAGATGGGCCAGTTTCACTAAATATTTGTTTAGGGTAAGAACCAAGGGCTGAAGTCAGATCACGAGTATCTGGAGTTTCTACTTATTAGCTCATTTTAATACATTCACATTCTGTGTAAGCCCAACCTTGTATTTTCCTACTGGAAAACAAATGTCCAGATCTCAAGGAATGTATGCCTTCTAAATCAGCTTCTGGATGACACCTTAAAAATAATTTTGGCTTCTTAATTGCATTTCCCAAATTCCCTCATTATTCCTTTCATGTCAAGTAATCAACATTTTTGATCAAAATTACCTGCTCAGACTTAAAGCAGAGAGTTAACCAGGTCTAGACACCAAAAAGTTTAAAAACAATTCACCACTGAGGTTTAAAATAAATAAAGAATGGCATAACCCTATTTTTTCTTTTTTTTTTTTAAGATTCAGAAATCATGTTGTGGTTTTATATTACTAGATAACTCAATAGTAAACCAAAAAGATAACTGTTAATTTCCTTCAGTCTTCCTTTGCTTGGTTCACTTGCAGGCTCAGCTATATTAGTATTTGAGAACTGTACGATCCCTATTCCAAGTCTAATTTCTTACTTCTGCCTGATGTAAGAGTTGCTAGAAGGCAATATTCAAATACCTATCCGCTGTCACATATAAGTTGTCTGGAGTAGAAATTGCACAGTATTTTTACTGTTAAAATACATAAGTCATGATTACTGCCCTGAGAAGTTTGAAGTAAAATTCAGATAAACAAAGAGCATAGGAACAAGACAAGCAAAGATACTTCTTCTGTACTGAGACAGTCTGTAGATGGTTAAGCAAGAGAATTAGGTTTTGAAGAGGGACTAAAAATGGATTATAACAATTATTATTATTTAAATATGGCCTTTAAGTGCTTCTACTTGCCAAAAGCAGCCATTTCTTATAATTCATTTCTGTATCATTTCCAAATATATTTTTCCTTCCTTAGAAAACTATCTCACAATAATGAGGAGACCTTTTCACAGATCCTGCAAAGTTAATTGAAGCAAGGGAAGTACTAAAGTTAAATGAAGCAAAGAAAGCTCAATACCAAGGTGAAGTCATCTTCACTTAGTGTTCATATTTAGTAGGCAGTCCACCTAACAAAACTACTACAGGGAATAAAATGTGGTGCGTCGGATTTAATGATACAGAAAGTAGAGAGATGATAATAAAATGCAGTACAGGTACATAGCCTGAGGGTTTATGAGCCCTCGGTTTTATTACTCATATTCACCTACATGATTGGATGCTCTATAATATATTACAATATTCAGATGTTCAGAGCAAGGTTGTGACACCGCTGTATAAACTTTGTAATGCAAAAGGATTTAGTCTCCACAAGGTAAGCCTTCATATACATTGTTTTATACTTTTAAAGGTTTTATGAAACATATACTTGTATATTGAATGAAACCTAAAAAAACCAAGATCATGACTGCCTTTACAAACTGATTTGACTTTTTCTTTAATTCTTTAGATTTGTTTGAAAATCTAAATGTCGCACAGTCAACTCACTCTGTAACCCTTTCCTAAATCACAAATTTGTTGTTTTTTTGGTTCATATTCTTAATCCCATAGTCATCTTTCCTCTCTGCTTCTAGTACGACACATTTTGGTCATCACTTTTTTCCTCTTCCATATTACAGATTAAGCTTTATTAATAGGTGTGATTTCTTTCCACTGCCTTTTTTCAAACTAAATCTCTGCACTTCTTTAACATACTGCATATAATTAAAGAATTATTAATGTGGACCATATTGAAATTGTTGTGTTTTCACAGTCTATTAAAAGCCTTTAACTTCTTACAGTTTTAATATCTTTAGATACTTGATTAAATAGCAAAGAAAGAAATGTCTTTTCTCATATAATGAAATCATTAATAAGACTGCAGATTAATAAAAGCAAAGAAAGCCAAATTTCATCTTCATTATATTACAGTATTTAGGACTGTGCATTTTCTCTGTAACAATGCAATAATTCATTTGCCATTAGAAATTTTGGTATTTTACAGGAGAGTAAACAACATAAAGGACAGATTCAGCCTCTCAATGTAAGACATGACTAAATAAATATATCATAGTATATAAATTAGATTAACTATACTAGATTAACAAGGAAAATCTGAAAAACAAGTCATGAAAAAACAAATTGGAGGAGATAGGATATTTTTAACTACTGCTAATAGAAGAAAAATTATTCAGCACAAATGTCAGTCTTTTTTTCTTTTGTTTTCTTTCCTCACATGAAGAAACTAGTGCTCTTCCCCCAGTTTTTGACACTAGGATGACAATGTCTGGATAAGCTGGTTTTTTTCTTTCCAGAGAGTAATCTGGCATCCAAGAGCTCCAGGATAAACCCACAACGTGTACACATGGACTATGATGTACTCTATACCATCTCCTCCATCCTGATAGACTACCAAGGTGAACGAAGACCTGCAACCTGGACCCCACAGATTGCTGCATAGAGACAGTCCTTAACTTGGTGAAGTGGACTTGACTGTGGCAGGAAATGGTATGGAATTAGGGGTGGAAATTATTGATCCTGTCTCCGTTTAGGGCTCAGGGCAAGCCCAGGGAGCAGGATTTTCTCTCTATTGTCCTCTACTCTCCCAGGGCCAGATTAATTAAAAAAGGAATAGAGAAAAGATGCTTCACACAGTGTTGGAAGTTAAGACTGTAACAAGTTTAATGAAAACAACAGGGGAAAGGAAAAGGGAATTAATAAGGGACAAAGGATATTTAACTACATACAAAACCTGATCCCAGCAGTCCCAAGTGGCAGTGTCCGAGCAGTGCCTCGTGGCCGCTGTGACCGCTGTGCCTTGTCACCAGGACCGCAGTGGTGCCGGGAGCGGGTGGTGGTGGAGGCTGCTGAGCACGTGGAGGTAGATCCAGCCAGCCAGAAAGGGGAGGGAACAGAACTGATCTCTGACCCCCCAGGATCCTACAGACACCACCTGTCCTTCCCTTTCAGGCTGGTAACCCTTAAACCATGACACCAGTTCCCCCATTGTTTTCTATATACTATTATTGTTGACATTTATAGATGCACAGCTAATCCTGAAACAAACTCCATCTTAACAATGGTCTTTTCAACATTATTAACTTCTCTTATCTTTTAGGTCAAATGCTTAGATTTTTCATCATTATGTCTATAGGTATACAATGACAATATGGAAATTGTTCAGATTCTTTTTTTTTTTCCAGCAAACCTAAATTGATTGTTTCATGTCAAACTAAACATTACATAGGGTAGAAAAAGACTCTGAATGATTCTGAATGTTTCATTATATACGGTAGAAAAAGATTCTGAAAGACTTCTGAATATGGCAATGTACTCCACCTGCCTTTTTTTTCCCTTTGATTTCCAAAATTATTATTTTTCTATTTCTGAAACGACATAGTTTTCAGCCTTTTTTCAGGTGAATGACCATTGAAACATAACATATGAAACCTCTGATTTAACAGAAAGAAAAAGACAAATAAATTTAAAAATACTTATGTGTAAAAATACACTGTGGTTAGTAGCTACACTACTCATTCCTAGGTTTGCATTTAACCTTTGAAAGAATTAAGCATTTAGACACTGTACCAAAACCGAACTACTCTATAAAATTGTTAAAATGCATGTCTGTATTGTGATTATTAATTATTTACTATGAACTTATATTCTCTGAAAGTTCAACGCTGTTATCGATCAACATGGTTTTATAAAGTTTATTCATGATTTAAAGAATGTGCGCAACTGTAATCAAAATCAAAAGTGAAAAAAAGCATTAACTAATTAACTAATAATTAACTAATAAGTATTCACTGATTATTAAAACATCAGTTTTTAAATTGCAGCAAAGAAACAGAGCTGAGTGGCTGCTTAGTAAAATCCAAATATGCAAGTGTGAGGCATTTTTCCTCCTTTTCAAATATGCCCCACTTTTACAAAGACACAGTGAACTTCAATATATTCAAAAAATCCTAACTTCCCTTTCTATTTTCCTGTTCTGTCATCCATCTAGAAATCTCAGAGGAAAAATCAGCTGATGATCTCTATCTCCAAGCTAGCATTCAATTACTCTCTTCCCTCTAGAGCACTTGTCAGGAGCTATGCAGCAATAGAAGCACTCCTGCAGTGCACATCTGAAAAAGTTCTTCAAATACTGATCAAAACACACAGTTCCCAGGCAGCTTCTCACAGTCACACTTTTTGTGATGCAAAACCATGACATAGATGCATAGAGCAGCATTTACCCATAATGTCCATTGCTTATTATTACAACACTTTACTAATATTCTTGATATGATCACTCAGTTTTGTTCCCTTCACAGGTGAAGCAAATCTTTACTTTATAGTAAAATACAGTATCTTGTTAATTTTTATGAGGAAGACTGACCTTAGTAAAAAAACCCACAATAAAAGACCCTAAGGCTGCTGAAACGAAACCAAAGTAGTTTCTCTGACACAACAGCAAAATTTGTGTACTGAATTTCTGACATTTCTGTTTAGAAACCATCTTTATTAGCCTGGCAGAGATATGGTGTTAGAAACATCAAAGAACAGCAGGGAGAAACAAACCAACTTCCCTCTCAAAAAAAAAAATAAAAGGAAAAAAACAACCCACACTAAATTGTATAAGAAATATAGGTATGAAAAAAATTAGTGTGAAAACATAGGAAACTACAGAGAAGACTAGTGCGACTTAGCTGTGTGTATGCTGTATGGATGGATGCTAAGAAGTACCATCTTCCTTTGAGGTTCTTTGTGACTGATACCTCCTTAGCTCTCTGCCATGAAAGATCAGTTAAGATCACGTCTAGCTTGAGGTACTTTCTCTGGGTTTTTCAAACAGAAGCACTGCTGACTGTGCCTCCCCTCCCAGCCCACCAGAAGCACCCACAGCGCAGCGCACATGGTGTTTCCCAGCACATCTCAGTTCCTCAGCTCTGGAGGTACCGAAAACGTACACTGAACTTTGCCAGTGGGTGCAAAACTATGGCAAAGCTGTTGCTACAGCAAAACGGTGTGTAGTTTATCACACACATAGTTGTATACACTGCTGGGACTGCAAAGCTAACTCTATAAATAAAATGGTTTGGGCTCAGGGGTAAGGAGCATCTTCCCTTGCAGCTGGCTCTAAATAAAGAACAACAAGAAGGCATAATGATGTGGGGGCACGCTATCACCAGCAGATAGAAAACTCTGGCCATTACCTGATCATCCAAATGAGTAACAATTACTCAGCAGTCGGGACTGCAGCATATGAATGTATATGTGTGTGTGGTGAAGAACCGTCGAGTACTAGGGAAAGTATGGCAAATGTCAAGGGTTTTTTTGCTGTGTTTTGTTTTGTTTTGCTGGGTATTTTTAGCAAAGGAAGAAGTAACACAAGATAAGTCTTCTTTTCTATTCAGTCATCTTTGCACTAGGCAGAGCATGCTAGTAGCAGAAGGCTCTGCTTTTCTTTTAATAGGCTCTTTTCTGGCCTCAATCAGAAAGCAAATGAAAGCTGAAAAAGGAAACTGGGAGAGACCTGGCAGCCTAACATGTTCCCATAATCTGTAAATTCTTACAGAGAAATCATTACCATTTTTTAATTCTTTCCGACATATTGTGATAAGAGTATGGTTTTGCCTGAAACCTGACGTGAGACCAGTTCTAAGCTGACTGGAGCCAGCTAAAATTATTTTTTGAAAATCACTACTGTTCTTTGGCATACCCTTGGCGTAATGAAAATTACAGTCCTGGGAGAAACCAAAGAAGAACACCAAGCCACCAGCATATAGAAGGTGTATCTATCTAAAAAAGGTCTGGATTAACATACTAAAATTATTCAGATCAGAGTGAAAATGTCTTCCATATCCTATACAGTGGGGTTTTTGTCTTCACAATTGTAGTAAACTTGACAAAAGGGAGGAAAAGAATGACAGACTACTACGTTTCATTATCAAATCAAATGTTTTACCTTTTTACTTGCCACTGGCAAGTTCATGTTATGAAGAACAAGTCCTGGGACTGTTATTTTTTTCCTTCATAATTATTGAGAAAATTAACAACACAGCATAGTTCTAAATTAGTGTGGTCTGTAGTAAACAAACACTAGAATCCTTAAGGATTGTGAGCCTGGTAAATTCAAGTAGCACTTTTCCAACATCCAGCATTACAAAGGGAAAAATTACCTGTGAGCATCAAGACGCATCATCTCTGGCCAGTGTCATGTAGTATTTCATCTACTTTGGGGCTGGCTTCGCCAGATGCAGACAGAAATACTTCTTCCCTTTAACAAGCACTCCCTGGGAGCAACTGTCAGAACAGAAAAACAAGTGGTTATTCACTACGATTTATAGTTAGTAGACACATAATACCCAATAGGAAATAATCACTTATGCAGTACAACAACTGAGCATAGAATTTTAAGAGGGGCTGCATAATTGACCAACAGCAGTATCTGAAATAACGCTGCTTAGGAAAAGATTAATTTAGTCTCATGCAACAGGGCATAATTCAGCCCTACAGGCATCAGGAAGGCATGTTATCTTGCGTCCGCTGTTGCAGATTGGACTTAGTGGTATTATGGGATATTTCTGTTTTTTCTCTGAAGCATATAGTATTAGCTACTGCCAGAGGCAGAATATCAAACATTTATCTGCACCTATTTCCTTCATAATGAAGGACTAATTCAAGTTTATGACAAAAGAAGAGTCTAGCAATGCGTTGGAGATAACCAGAGAACAGTGTACTGGAGGCCTCTGTGTGTTACTATAGCCAAAAGCAGCAGGCTGGGCTGGCTGGCTCCCTTAGAAGGATTAGAGTTTTGACACCAATGCCTTAGCCTTGGCAGACTTTGAATTTATGTATTTATTTAAACATAAATTTCAAGTTCTGGTCTCCCTTTTCAAAGGGCTAAGAAGGTAGAGTTACTTAGTGACAGTGTAGGATATGAAGGTATTGTTTGCTATTTCCATAATACCCTTATGGTTTGAAACCACATTCTTCTGTGACTTTTCTATTCGAATCTCAACATGTGACCAGTTTAGATAAGCCAAATTTGCTCCCTTTTTGGGGTGATAACAGTGTTACACAACCCTGAAAGTTAAGCTATAAGGCACTTTCTTTCTCATTCTAATATTGGACTGCTGCAAGGTTTCAGTATTTGAAAAGGATGGAAGTTGACTAAGAGGAGAAATTGTAGCTACTGAAATAGATTAAGCTTCATCTAAGCCATAGCGAATTTAAAAAAAATTGCTGTATTTGACACATTTCCTACTTGAAAATTAAAATCAAGTACATAACCATTGAAAAACACGAACTTTTATTAACAAAGAAAACCTTCCAACTTGTATGGTAACTTTGGGAACAAGTTCATACCTTCCTTCATCTTCTACCACACTGAGGCTGTGACCTGACATTATATTCATCAGAACCAACACATACAAGTGGTTGTACTTGCTATGAAGTTCAACATCAAAGTGGAAGGAAAGAAATCAGAATTTGCTTTAAGGACATCTATTTAATTTTTTATAAGTTTCTAGATAGCACTAAATGATACCAAAGTTGCATTTTTGTATTATTGCATTTCAGTATTATATCAACTCATTTAAGTTTTCATTGTTACATTTTTTTAACAAAAACAATACCTGCACTCATGAATGTAATAAAAACTATTAATCCATTTAAAATTTTATCAAAGCATGCAGCTGTGCTGTTTCGTATACACTTTAATATCAGTATTACTATTAAGAAGACCTCTCAATTAATAAATCTCAAATTTTAGAAGAACAGATTTTTAAAAACTGTTGCACTGTGCTTCAGCATCATGTTCTCCAATAATCACATCAGTCTCTACTTTCAATTCAATAGTCCCTTTTGTAAATCAGAGAAAAAATAATGAAAATATGTCCTCATAAGTTACGCTACTTTAAACAGGAGGAAGAAAGCATTTGCCCAACAAAAATTTTGCTGGGTTATTTATACATTGATCTCAAACTTGTTTCAATTTATTTTACTAGCTCATGTCCATTTCTGCACTGCACTGGACACTGCTATAGAGTCTATATAGAGCTTCTTTGGTGTTTTTATTAACTACAATCAAAATTCAAATATATGTTTCATAATGACATCCTATGCACGATTCTTTAGTGCTGTATCTGCAGCCTGGCTTCCTCCAGAAACCTCAGTTCTATTTATCTTCTACAAAGGTGAGAACTGTGTGTGTCCATATTTACATAAATAAAGGAAATGTAAGGGAAATCTCAGAAAGATTATTGTTAAGGATTTGAAAAGTAACATCTGCTCTCTTTAGGTACTCTTATGGAAAATTAACTTGCTGCTTCACAAGGTTTGAATAGTGACAGCCTGCACCGTTACCACGGCAAAGTCAGAAACCCTGAGATCCATCCTGCTTCTGCTGCTGCTCTCATTCATTCTGTGAATCTCCGTGATTTTAGGCTGCCACAATCCAACAAGCAAACGCTCTCTGGTCAGAAGGAGCTAACTAGCTGTAATACCCCCTGCACTTCAATCCATAGACAAAAATGTCACACAGATTTCTTTGCTGGTTCTCTGGTGGTCTTCTCTCACAGTCTGACATATTAAAAGGCTAAGAGACATGCTCTGATTTAGGCCATATACAGTTACACTTTTTCTGAATGTTTTTCAAACTGCAAACTGTTTGTCGTGCAGGCTCCTACAAGCACAGCAAACCTTTTGGGAGTTCATCTATTGGTAAGATGTACTTCCACATTTATAGGAAAGGATTTAACCGTATTTGTGTGCCAAAACAAGTATGTATATCCTCGATGACTTTGCACAATCAGGAACACGGAAAAATCACCTTGTCTCTCTAAGATATTTGGAGATGCCTTGGGACTTGTTTTAAACTCAGTAGGAAAAAGCCTATGTAATTAAGTTAGTACTTCCCAATCTCTTGTATAATTTCATAAACATGTAGTACATATGTCCCTTTCCAGAAAGCTATTTTTTCCCATCTATTGCAAATGGTATCAGCTTATTTAGCTAGTTCAAAAGATGAACTTTGATACCTCCTGTTTTAAGATCTAGGAACTCCAGCTTTGTATTATTACAAATACACACACACACACACACACACACAAAGACCACCCCCTTCCCTGTCCCTCTCCCTTTCTTAAAAATCTTTTCTTTTTTTATACTCAGTTTTCTGAGACCAAATAATCTCAAGACAATAATGGCTGGAAACAGTTATGAAAAGATGATCTTCACTACATTTCATGGATTTCTCCTATGTGCTGTGACTCAGAATCACGTTCACAAAGAAAGTGATTTTATTAATGAAAGAAAAAGAGAAAACTGAACAGAAAAAAATGTACTACTTTAATTGAGCAGAAAGACCAAAGATTACATTAACTGCTTGAACTCTTGGTTAATAACAGGACTGTTTGTTCCATTACTGTCCATTTATTTAGAGAAGAAGGTAAATGCATCTACACCAATGTTTCGAGGCTGTTGGAACCTGCTGTATTTTGAGAAACGTGGAATTTCTGAGCGGAATGAAAAGTTTCTGGTCTAGAACTCCATCTGAAAACAAACAAACAAAAAATATGTGAATAAAACTGTGGAATATGTGAAATGTTCACAGTCATTAATCCAGCTGACAAAATATTTGTTAATTCAAGTAGAAACAGATACTATTTTTTCCAGATATTTGTGTGGAATCTTCCTTTCACACCACAAGCAAAACCAGGTCTCTCAGTGTCTTAAGAAAATGTCCCTGTACCATTCATCTCCCACTTATGCTTTTAGAATGCTTTAGTAATAAGGCTGCCTCTTTCCCCAGGAGTGAATAATATTTTTAGTGTACCACTTACCTGGTTTTCCATCAGGAAAAACAAAAATCCAAACCTGAGCATTTTCTTGATTAAATACTTCAACCTATTTCCACTACTTTTGTTTTATTTCGCTTCTGGAAGGAAATTACCGGCTCCAGCTGCTTAATAACTTGTTTTCCTACTGATACAGGTGCACTTTCCAGACACACAGTAACTAAAGATGTTCAAGTCTGGACAACATAAATAACTCTGGTAAAAGTCTGTGGTGATGGGCAGGATTGGGAGAAAAAGGAAATTATAGCCCATTTCTAAAGAACAGGTACAGATAGATACATTTTAAATTTTTCCCTTTTCTTTTTCCCAGGA
The DNA here is from genome assembly GCF_000695765.1 of Mesitornis unicolor. Taxonomy (NCBI): domain Eukaryota; kingdom Metazoa; phylum Chordata; class Aves; order Mesitornithiformes; family Mesitornithidae; genus Mesitornis; species Mesitornis unicolor. The sequence continues at coordinate 16,526 of NW_010194261.1, read as the reverse complement.
TTCCACTACAGAAAACTCTTCAGCCATAAAAAGTCCTGCTTGCAGTTAAAAAAGATTTTCCTGTATTATCCTTAATATCAGCAGTATATTCCAATCCCTTCCACTTGGAAACGGCTGTTCAAAAAGAATTAGCTTGTAATAGGATTTTATTCCTCTAGTTCATAGAAGACAAGTGATTTCTTTACTTACGACTTTTTAGAAGCTATTTTGCATAAGGGACATAAAAATTGTCTTTCCACACAAGTGAAATAGTTAATTCTGCCACCCTTGTTGTTCTAACATAGTTTTGAAAATCAGTAAAAACCCAAATGGATCAATTATAATTAATAATTGTATTACGATTACTTAGACCAAGGAGCTTACTCAACTGGGTGCTGTGAGATGACTAAAACAGGGATAGAAAACAAAGACTGTTGACAGAGGATTGGAGTAATTGTGCAAAGAAAGCGATCAGGTTTGTTTCTCAGTATTATTCAATAATTTTCCTCATTTGTATTAACAGAAGTTGATACTCAAGTACACAGTGATTCAAAAACTATCTTCTGCGGTTTTGGGTATGTCATGTTGATCATTATTGAATGTTCTGGGCCTCAGTACCTCCTTAGATTACTACTGCACGTTACAACCTGACTTCCAGCTTTGTTGATGCATCTGCGGAGGAGCACATCTGCACACTTTTGGTTTGGTCAGCACCTGAAGCTATGCAGTGTTTTCACAGACAAGGATGAACTGCCTATAAAGAAGCTTGGAAAAGAGTACTAAGAGTAAAGTATAATCTGAAATAAATAAGAGATACTTACAGAACCTGTATAATCCAACAAATGCCACTGAAGTATTAAATACTTTTCTAAACAGTTTAGAACTACATCACTGTACAAAAATAGAGAAATATAAATTAGTTGTAAAGACCTTATTAAAAATTTACTATCATATTTAGCATATGATGTCAAAGAAAGGAGCAAAACTTCTTTGGATACACCACAAAGGTGATACAGCATTCTTAAAACAACATAAAAATCTTATAAAATATCTAAATTTGGAAGGTTATACTGCCTCAGCACTGGAATTAGAATTTCCTATAAACTGAGTATCCTAAAACTCCTTTACAGAAAGTGAGGCTTCAGTTGAAAGAATGCTGTAAAGACTTGAGGACTTTTAGAAAAGAAGATCTTCCATTCCAGGATCTCAAGCTTTTCACATCCAGATCCCTCAAAGTAAATGGCAAAGATCACAGAATTCAGTTTTCAGTTTTTAAAAACCTAAAGTAATTCTGATATTTATTTACATAATATCAGACTGAAATACCTATATATAAAATTGTCCCAAAATGAATACAGAAATCCCAAGCTACCATGCATAAACTGAATGACTTTGTAAATTAGTCCACAGATAATGTACATTACTTGAGAAGGATTTACTTTATTGTATGATTAGATATTATAAATATGTACATGGAATAAGTATCAAATATTAGTAACATGTCTGTACAGTTCTATGTAATGTATGGCAAAGCTTAGACTGCAAATGGAACTACCCTTCCAATTTCTGGTTCTCTTCTGAATTTTCAATATTCATAATTTTATTTTTTCTATAAGTGACCGTTAAGTTTTAAAACACAGTGTTTGTCAAGTTCCTTCCTTAAAGATTTCTGTTTTAAACATTTGCATGTAAAAAAGAAGATATAAAATGCCTGGAAATGTCTGCACAAGGGCCTTTCAGGAGAAAACTAGTTTTGTTGCTGAATATATGTTTTGTATCTTTGCACATTAATGGGTATTCTAAAAGTTATCCGGATTAAGCACCGTCAAAGTTAACAGCCTCTTTTTATAAGAGTTTATCTTTTTCATTTTAAGATGTTATTAGAATAATAAAATTGGTGCCTGGTGGGCTGGAAGCAGACTGCAATTTTAACATATTTAATGACCATCTGGAGATTTTTTATTCAAAGTTTTATTTTGTATTTTCTCTTAAGCACTTCTTACTTTTTTTTTAGAAAAAGAAAATTTCATTTTTCAATTCCAGTTTGAAAGCACTATGAGGTACAGACACAAAGGCCTTGAATCTACTACTTTATCACTTTTTATCTCTTTGTCTTTTGGTTATTATTAATCTGCTGTAACTATCATGATCCAGAAAACAGCCGTCACTCTTGCCAGAGAAAGGCAGGAGAGAGCACACTTGAGGCCTGGAAGGTGAAGTATCCTGGTTGTAGAACCAGGACTGGCAAAACTACAAAAGGTAGAAAAACATTCAGCACCCTCTTATCTAGTTATAGTAAATTAGTTATTGGGGTTCTCATAGTCAAACTTTCAGAGAAACTAGCAATATTTAGCAAATCTAAGGAAGATGAAGATAGGAATTACCCTGCTTGTAGAGAGTCCTATAATCCTGGTAGGCTGCTAGTTCTGGTGATCCTCTTGTGGAGCAGGTACCTCAGGGCCCTGCAAATGGCTTCCTCAGTGCCATTGCCTCCTGGAAGCTCAGGTCATGCTCCTTCGCATGCAAGGCAGCCAGCAGTCTCAGTTATACGTATGGGATATCTACTTAAAGACTTTTATTGCACATACGAAGCAAGGTTTTGGAAGAAGGAGCAGCCTCTCTGAAAAGAGGTGGAGGCCACCCCATGGTAGCTGCTACTGGTTCCAGCCAGACTCACCTGAGGCCACAGCTGGACGAGTCAGTGCAGTCAGTGGTGCCACTGGGAAATGGCAAAAAAACCCCTGCCTCTGGGGAAGAGCAAATGCTGCCTGGAGTGAGGGGAAAAGTGTGAGAAATGGCCCAGGGAACAGCAAGGCCAAGGGAGAAGGAGGGAGAGCAGTGATACAGGCCCAGAGCAGACACTTCCCCATAGCCTGTGGAGAGACCATTCAAAGCCATTTTAAGTAGTAGGTAAACCTCTTTGGGTTCATTCTATGCTTTGTACGTGTTAATGATTCTTTCTGGTTATGAAATATAAAGAAGTTCTTATGTATGGCCTCGCTTTGATCAACTCTGTTAACAGATTGCAGTGCAAGTATTAGTTGTTAATAACATAATTATTTTCTTCTGAAGACAAACACAGATGGAGGACGAGACCAATATGGTCATCACACTGTAGTTGTACTGGGTGACTGGCATGATATTCGGAAAACATTCCTCTGTCCCTGTTCTGCTCCTTTTTATATTGTATTCATTAATAAAGTAATTGAACTAGATATCATCATGTATGTTATTTGGAAGACAATGGGTAATATCCTTAAATAACTAGCTAATATATTAATATTTTAGCAGAAATCTGTGCTATGGAATTATGAAATATTAACTGAATAGCCTGTTAATGTTTAAAAGTAGAAAAGACAATATAATAACACTTAGAATCATAGAATGGTTTGGGTTGGAAGGGACCTTAAAGATCATCCAGTTCCAACCCCCCTGCCATGGGCAGGGACACCTCCCACTAGACCAGGTTGCTCAAAGCCCTGTCCAACTTGGCCTTGAACACTTCCATGGAGGTGGCAAACCCAGCTTCCCTGGGCAACCTCTTCCTCTATCTCACCACCCTCACAGTAAAGATTTTCTTCTTAATATCTAGGCTAAATCTCCCCTCTTCCAGTTTAAAACCATTACCTCTCACTCTGTCACTACCTGCACCTTGTAAAAAGTCCCTCCCCAGCTTTTCTGTAGGACCCCTTCAGGAACTGGAGGACTGCAATAAGGTCCCCCTGGAGCCTTCTCTTTTCCAGGAAAATAAGATTAGAAGGATTTGTTTCTATCTATACAGTTTACAGAAAAACATTTCTTAATTCAGTGTATATGGCTGGCATACAATATAAAACTTAACAGGAGGGAAGTTTGGCAAGCTCTCTTCTAGATATATGGCAGCATTCTGATTACTGTTTATCTGGTCTATTCTTTGTATAACCAATTTTATTTTGTAGACAATTAGGCAATTAGGATAGCAGGCATCTTTCAGAGAACACATGACAAGAAGCAAAGTATATCTGTGCATATAAATGGGTGGAAACTTAGCACCATTTATACATTAACATATTGCATTTTAGGTGAGTAATAAATAAGGAGATAGAAATGTCTTGTAGGAATACTGTTGGGGGGGAGGGAAAGAAAAAAAAAACAAAACCAAAAACATATTCAGAGTAATGCAGGGCTAAACTGACGTGTAAATTACAGAGTAGAATGTCCAATACAGTTTCTTAGGAAGCTGAAAGACAGCTAAGATGCATTTGACAACCAGCCACCATGTGAATCAAACATCAAATACATTGGTACAATTGTTTGTGCAGTGAGGAATGAAGGTTTACTTTGGAAGTGACAAAATATTTCCAGAGTTACTCTTGGCAATGTTGTGGAGTTAGCTCAACCAGCTAAGGGCGTTCCTATAGCTTATCTGAACTGTCATATCCTTGTATCACCTCTGCTTCCATGGACAAATCTGTTGGACTTACCAACTAAATTATTTATAGTGTTCATTGTTATTGTTTATTATCTACAGTGACACATTTCAGTTCACATTTCAAATGTGGAATATATGGACAAATTAGTCAGGTTCTTAGACACGAATAAAAGAATTGTTTGGGACGGTTCACAGATGAAATTTCTCTGTTTCTTCATGCTGAGAAGGATGTCAGTAGCTAAGCTCTTTTGGAGACAATAAAATATTACCTAATTGGAGTTTAATGTTATCTATTGCTGTCATGCAAATATTTGAACAATGTCTAAAGAAACACAGTTTACAAATAGAAAGGAAAAAATCCAAATGTAATTTCTTCTTCGCAATAAATGTCCTTTTTATCTTCCTCCCTGAAGTTGTGCTTTCTGCACTACATTTGATGAAATTCAGAGTGGACCTCCAATCCTTCTTCCTAGCTGTGATGGCACCATTTCCAGCAGCATCTGGGCATCTCTGCCTCCAAATGGGGTCCTTCAGAGGGACATCTCAGGAAAGTAAGTCTTAGGCAAGACAGATAGTTATCTGCCTTGGCTCCTAGTTCAAGTGCTTTTTCTGACAGAGAACTTCAAGTGTCAGAAAAGGTCAACATGGGAAGTGGAGACAATGTCCCATGCAATTGAAAAAAGCCCAAACAAACAAAAAATAAAAACCAAACCAACCTACACCCTACCAAAAGCTCTTACAGATAACAATAATTTAGTACCACTGTCAAGGAATAAGCACAACTTGTGTACAAACCAATCTAACATCTGTCACTGTATCAAATTTCAAACACTAAGACAAAGTCCAATAATCCAAAGACAAAATTCAGACAGCAAAAACTAGGTTGGAAAAAAGAGGTGCATAGTATATGAGATCTCACAAAACATGTGATGCTGATTCGCAGAAAACTGAATCCCCCATATTAAGCCTTATAACAGCACACACAAAAGTGCTGGGTCATAGGAGACCAGTGGAGAAGCCTACAATTTGGTCTAGGAAGAGATATCCTGCTGCATTGCACGACTGACAGTTCTCTGAATTAGCTCTACCATGTCCAACCATACAAACACCTCATGCAAAATGGCAGGTTTATTCTGAATTTCCCTTATATTAATTATTTGCACCAGACTATAATGGAAATACAGTGAGTGACTACAAGGAAACTACAGGTGATTGCTTAGTACCATGCAATTTCAAAAGTGTTTCAGAGAACATAAATGTTCAGGAGGGAAAGTCAGAAACATTGAAAAGGCCATGAAAAACATGTCTATACATAGGATAAATTTGCAGAAGTGCTGTAATTCTTCACCATGATAAAATTGAGACAACACATGGACAACAGAACTGCAGTAGAAAGCTAAGACAACTGAACTACATTTGCCTTAATTTGCTTCACTGACCTATACACAATGCTTGACATGCATCCAGTCACACATTTATTTTCCTGTGGTTTGACTGTAACATTGCTACCCAATTTTTTTAGTGTGAAACATTATGCATTTAAAATTGTTAGAAGTATCTTTATTTCAGCTAATTTTTCTTCTAACAAATAAGAATGATATATTTGTATATTCTTTCCCATATTGGAAAATGACTGTAAAACTATATAAATGGTAGTTGCTGAATACTTTAAAGTAAACAACTATCAGAATTTGAAAATATAAAACATTTGTGCTAAACTAAGGCCAAATTTCAGAGTTAAAACTGAAATTTGAGTATCATCACAAGTTGGACATTAAGTGTAACCAAGCATCATTCTGCACTGCAAAACACATTAGCTGATCAGCCATACCTTGTGTTGTGGCCAGTGGAATAAATGCATGCAGTTTCAAATATATTAAGTTTTTCTACACTGTGGGAACTGCCTTTAAAAATTGCAAAGTGAAGCTGAGTTTCCACATCAGTTGGAAGTAATTTATAGAGTAATTTATATTCCAGAAAGGCATTTGGCTACAAGCTGAATGAAGTCAAGTGTCCTCAAAAGCAAGTCCTTAGATTCTGGAGGATCTAATTGTGGTTGGCATGTGGACTAAAGACAGTCTCTGAAAGAAAAAATAAAATTCAATTAGTGTAATTTATTTAACATTTTTAGATTTCTGTGTCTTCAGCTTTCATCTCCACAACATTCCTTTAAAACAAAACAAAACAAAGCAACAAACCTTGTCATGTCTAAAGATAAGTGCAAGCTGTATTTCAAACAGAATCTAGTATTCAGCATAATTTTTTTTCTTTCAAGATTTCTGCTCTTCCAAACTTTTATTCCTTGTTTGCTAGACTTATAACGAAACAAAAAATACTTCATGGTCCTTTTGAGTCATATGAGTGTGCCTTCATGATTCAGTCTCTTTCATTTCTTTCAGTCTGCCTTACTCCTCTTTAGAAATGCTTTTCACAGTACCCTCTGTTATGCTCCTCAGCCATACTCCAACAAAGGGTAATTTCCAAATGCCTCCTTTATTTTTGCTTCTCCCACTGCCACCATTAACAAAATGTGATTTATGAACAAATTAAGTATGCATCCTCTGTCCCAGGCTTAAAAGTTATTTCAACAGAAATGAAATAACATCTTTGGTATTCTTTAAAAACCCATGGAAATAATACCTGGGGCTGAAGTTCAGCTGTAAGCCCTTCAACTGCAGCTAAAGTGTACAAGTGAAAACTGAGGGAAACATTATATAAAAAATTACAGAGCCTGCATTGAAACATATATCCAGAGTTTCAGTTTGCACAAAGTAATTGCAATAATAACAAATCTAATGATGACATTTTTGACAACTGTCTTTTTAAAGTTCTAAACCAGAGATAGAGATGCCTGGATAGCAAGGTGAAAGCAAAGACATAACTGACAAGACAACATGCAATCAAAATCCTCTATTCCATAAAACAGCCTTGTTACAAGAGATGACTGTCAAAAATTTACCAGGGTCATAACCATTAATCATTTTATTTAGCTGATAAGCACGCAGCTTGCTGACTTAATTATATGTAACAGCACCCTTAAAATTCCTTTACTTGCATAAATGTTGACAACACTACAGATTTGCATCTGGGCATTCTTGTTACTCAAGTGACTTCAGAGACTACACATTAATTACACTTACATAATTATTGTGCTGACAATTAACATGAAATTCTGAGCCGAACATGGAAAGTTTACTTTTTTATCCAAATTGATATCTTTGGTTTATTACCTTAGTCACAGATGTACAGCCACCCCTTCGTCAATCCGGACTAACTGCATTATGTTAATTAGAAAAGAAAGTTTAATTTCTTTCCCCTGTGTACCCAAAGGAATCAAGAAGACATGGTTGCTAAGACACATTCCTGTAAAAGAAAAAAATTTCCACATATTCACATCCAGCAAATGCTGATTATGTACTGAAAACAAGCTTCTGTTAATAGAAAGCAGTAGACTATATTTTAATGATTAAAGATTACTGTGTAAAACTGGACAAACTTCAATAAGTCAGAATATAATTTGTGATTAAAACCAGTGTGCCTGGCCATTAAGCGTGACAACTAAGGTTGAAATGTGTGCTGCAGTAAAGGAAGATAGGGACAAATACTCAAAATTGGTTATTATTATACTAATTATTTTTACCACCTCCTCCTATTCTTTATAAGTAATAAAAACCTATACAATCTACAGACATTAATTGTTCTGTTCCAATGCATATAGTACATACAAGAGAATTTCTTTAGGTAAATATTTACTTGTTTGTGAGTTGTTTAAACTTTGACGAGTCTTATATGTTTAATTCCCTTTTAAATTTTCACAGTAAATATCATATGAAATTTTCTTTAAAAAATAGTTGTAAATTGAAAATATTCCCCACAGCATACCTCTGTAAATTACCCACAGTTACTACTTCATTAGACTGGAGAAATAATTGAATAGTTTTCTCCAGAACAGATGATTTCAAAGCTAGTTTTACATTAAGTTCATAGAAGTTATTGAGGCTGCAATATGAGACCTGTAGGTCTCTATTATTTATGGAGGCCTAGATTAAAAAAACCTTGTTCCTAGAAAAGCCTTAGGAAAGTCAACCAATATCTCAAGGTAGGAAAAAGAAATATCTTATTATTCTTTTTTTACCAGTTCCAGCTGTGCATTGGAAATGAACAGGAACTGGCAACCTTAAATTATCAAAACATAGATTAATCTAAGTAGTTTGCCCAAAGCTTGCTCTAATAATAGAACATTTTTGAATGTTCCTTTTCTTTGTAGAACTAGCTGCCAGGGTATGAAATATCACAAGAAAGACTGATTCCAGGGCATTTAAAAGACAAGAAAGGCTGTGTTTTTTAATTATGGAACCTCTTTTCCATAGACTGTGCTCTAGCTGCTCACATCCAGGAGCTTCAAGGGTATACTGACTTTTCAAAGCATGTTGCTGAACAAACTAAAGTCTGGCAAATGTCTGAAGGAAAGACAATGAGACATTTACTCTTTTTGTGCCAGTCCATGAAGAGGGTGTCTATTCTAAGAAGTGTTAGTACCTGCTATAACCATTTTTCTCAGCAGATCCTGCTGCCTGCATACCACCAAGGACTGGTGGCTCTAATTGGGAGTGGAAGTGCTGGGAAATAGCAGAGAGATGACAAAGGCAAAATTTCAGCCAGAGGTACAGTTGTTGAGACAGGATTGCTAGCAGCCTACAGATGCAAGAGTTAAAACTTCAATGTAGAATGGTATAAAATTCCAAAGGAAATAAAACCAAGCAAAACAAAATCAGGGGGGATAATTGCATCAGCTGGGCATCACGATGATCTGGTGATGACCATGTAACTGGTATGAGATGGATCTAGAGCCATATCAGGGCCTGACCTGAGTGCCACAGACTACTACTTTCCACTCCTGGAAAGGGTACACAAGTGCTTAGCTTTATAGCTCGTTGTATCTTAGCAATTGTTTATGTGTGTTTGCCAATGAATTCTTGTTTTATATTTTAAGTGATGTATATTTGTACCTGTTTAAAGAGGCTTGACCCAAAAGAGAGGCCGTGACACTATCGTCTGTGAGGAGTACTTTGCATAGTCTCGTGCATGCAAACGCCCCCCACCCACCATGCTAAGCCCTGTGTAGTCATGTAAGTCACACTCGGGCCTCAATGTGAACTGGAAGATTTCTCCTTTATCTATTTTTTATTACATAGCTCATTGTTTTTACCATTAAGTGTGTGCAGTGTCCAGCAACAGCTATCAAAATCCCACAAAACAGACATGCACCAGCAAATGAGCAATACCAAAGCACAGTGTTTAAAATTATACAGACAATTAGGTGTTGCATTAATTATGCCAGTAACACAGAGAACATATGGCACTTGGCAAAAATCAAGAGCCAATGCTCTTAATCTAACCACACATCTTAAATTTTATTCATTATGCCATTATGTCACCTTTGATCATCTTTACATATCTTTATATCTACAGGTTTTGTCTTTACAAAATGTGAAAGCATATGTATATTTTAATGGGATATAGGTTTCTGACATTCTATTGCTTTTTGGACAGTCGCAAACTAAAAGCACCTTGAATTAATTTATTTTCTGTTGCACATGCTGAATACTAGTACAATGACAACTATGACCATAAAAATAATTATGTGCACAATTTGTAAATTCTTTTTTCTTATTCGTCTTTATAACCTTTTGTCCAAAAAAAGTTTAGTTCAAACTCTCCAGACATTAAAGCAAAATAATCCAGTATACTTTGTACTGGCAGAGTAGAGTTAACTTCCAAAAGTTCCACATAATTCCAACAGTTTCAATTCATGAAAGACGTATTAGCCCTTCATGTTATATCAATGTACATTAGTGCTATATTGGTTACAAGGGATACCACTTCACAGTTTATGCCTTGTCAACTTCAAATACACCCACACTGTTTGACAAGACCAAATTGTACATTTACTTGTCATTTTGGTGCTGCTGCTGTTTGAAAATATTATGGCTTTAAGCAGCAAACACAAATCACATTCTTTTGTTATTGAATCCTAAAGAACTCCAGAGTTCTTCCTAAAAAGGAAGGCAGGTAAGCAAAGTAAGACGTTTCCTAAGGAACGTCATGATTGTTATGACAGGAGCACTTTTTCTGTGGCATATCTTTTATTTTATTTTCAGTAATTCTGCGTCACTTTTTCCAACCTTATTTTTAAATAATAAAAGTATATACATCCTAAATACTGTTTCCTGAGATTATGTTTGATAGAACAGCAGTGCTAAAGGCAAGGTAACTGTGCTAAATACGGCTACTTACTCTATTTAAGATTACAGAACTGGGGCCAAAATTGGTCTACCTATTATTTCTTTACCTGGAGATGGGCAGGAAAAGAGAGTAACTGACCTGACTTTGAAATTTAAGAATAAAGTTACTTTCAAAGTAAGTTGAAATGTCAGATCTACAGACTGAAAAGGTCTTTTCAGAAAGAAAAAGAAAAGAAAAGAAAAGAAAAGAAAAGAAAAGAAAAGAAAAGAAAAGAAAAGAAAAGAAAAGAAAAGAAAAGAAAAGAAAAGAAAAGAAAAGAAAAGAAAAGAAAAGAAAAGAAAAGAAAAGAAAAGAAAAGAAAAGAAACCTCTACCTCTCAACAGTACTGAAAATAAACAAACATTATTGATAAAGGCAAGAACTCAGTAGAAAAATACAAGTAGTTCCAGGACAGCAATATAGAAGACAATTACTTGTACAATTGGAGAACAAAAACTCTTTCAGAAGTACAAATACCAGTTTGTTATTGTCTTGGGTTATCTAGAACAGGCTGGTAGTGATGCATATCTTTAACTTTAGTATCAACAGTGGAAATTTAGTAACATCTATGTTATCAAGGGACTATTTAATTTTATGAGAAAACTATAAGTAATACCTCCTCTAATTTGTCTGTTTCTGGATTTTAACAAATAATATTTGCAAAAAAGTCACAAAATTACTGGCTGAAAACCATTACCACGTGGATAAAATTATTAGCACTCTCTCCTGGCAGAGTGGAAGCCGGGCCTTTCACCTTCAGACTAGAAAGGGCTATTGTGAACTGTTCAGTTGGGGGTTTCTTTTGGAAACAGTCTGCTCTGAATAGCATCATTTTAAACTCTGTCTCAGTAAGACTGAAGGCCACTGAGATAAACAGGCACAACAGCAGGCCTACTGCTGCTGGCAAACCTCAGGAAAGTGTTGGTGGTGACAGAGATGACACTGACAGGCTGACACTGTAGATTAATTTACAATTAAAGTATTTCTTATACCTTGATCATCAAGTCAGATCATCTGCAATGAGCTACTTGTGCTTAAGGCACAGGAAGAAACATATATATTGCCTCATCAAAGGCAGGGACTGACTCTGGTCTGGGAACAGAACTATCAAAAAGTTATTGAAAGAATAGCACTGGCAGACCCATTTTCCATTTGATCGTGTTGGCTATTTTCTTTTTGCAGTTAATTTTTATTTTATTCCTCTGAAGTACATTGCCTCCATATGACAAGCTGAACTTGTGGCTGCTTTGAAAATTGTCTGCAACTATGAGCAAACATCATTTTCTTCCTTGTTTGAGAAAGCTGCAATTTATAAGCTATGGTTAACAGACATAAATGGGACCAAAGGATAGAAAAACTATTCTGATTTGAAAAGCATGGCTATACATTTCTTGAAAAAACATATGTATTTCATAGAGCTTGATGAAAAATGATCAGATCCACAGATTTTTGTAGACTTCAAACAGTGCACTGAATTAACTGCTCAAACTCACAGTCTGAACAGTGGTTGCACCAGGATGTTCTCACTGAGTAACCATGCCACAGTAGGCTAGCTAGGAATACATACTAAAGTTTTTATAAAATAGCTCACTTCATACTTGACCCTGGTTTTGAGTACAAAATCTGTGGTAACAAATAGAGCCATTGCTTGAACAAATTGTATTTATTCTATAATTATTTTCTGTTCTGTTTCTTATGCCTCTGTTTATTCCCATCTTGATGCCTTCTGCATCAGAGATGCTGAAAATCTTACAGGAATGGATGTCACTTAGTTAAAGGGGAAATACACATGTCAAAGTTGGAGCTTGTAGTGTTCCATTACTGGGCTGAGAAAGTACAAATTTATTTATAAGCAAATTATCAAAACAAAGCACTTCATATGTTGGCTTATATTGCAAGTCACTGATGTCCTTGGGCTAACAGAGTTTACAAGGACTCTATTGATTTTCTTCCATCTTCCAACTCAATGCATATTTTATATAGCGTATTTTTGGCTGCTTAGCTTCTTTTTCAGCGTTGTTCATTTTCCAGGATAAATGCTGATGGGAGCATTTCACTTTTGCATATGAAAATAAAAGGCTTCAGTGCTCTGAATTTCAGAGTTAATTAACAGTGAGTAAACTTGTGAAAGTTAAAATGAACTTGATGATGACAACTCAGCGGAAGGCAGTAAGATCCAGGTGTGGGTCACATACCTGACTTGTGACTACCTGAATAGAAGCCTTTAATTGATACCGATGTGACTATGTTGATGTTCAGCAATAATAAAAAATAGAGTGAGAAAACGTGAAAAAAAAGTGTTTCCATAGGTATTTAAATGGCTCTGAGATCATACATTTCATTGGCAGAAACAAGGATAAAATAAACAGCTACCATTAACTGAAATTAAATGAACGTAAAAAGACAAAATGTTCTTCTTTATTAAAATAATAAAGGAAACATTATGAGACTGAGCTTCCAAAAGACCATCCAAACCTTCTACTGAGGCAACGTGCTATTAGGCAGTAGTGCCTTTTCAGGAGTTTGCATTTATCTGGTAGTGGAGACTGGTGATATTTTCAAACAAACAAACAAACTAAAAAACTATTAGAACAAAGTTAGACTCTTTTGGCCTTTTATGCCTGATGGGAAACCAAACCAGAAACTTCCACAAGAGATAACTGACTACAAACACAGGTCTGAACTGGTTATAGAAGAAACTACCCAGTTCAATTTTTTAGTAGAATAGTCTGAAAAAAAGTTTTTGTATCTTACAAGGAAATTAAACAACGAGTAAACTAGGAAATAAATCTAGCTTTCCATGTGACAATTCATTTGCTTTAAATCTGAATGGAAAAACCTTACAAATTTTATCTTCTCTTAGCTCCAGATTTTCCTTCATCATGATTAAAGCACAGTACTTTCTCATCTTTCAGGTTTAAGCATTTATCTGCCTCCCTACAGTGTTATTTCACCATTTTGCAAAATGTAGTGTTTCTAAAAGATGTTAAATTTTAAAGGTGGACTTCTGAACAGTTTGAATGGTTTTTAAGCATACTATTTTATGTACTAACAATCATTTCACTGACATAGTTAAGATGGTAGAACTTAAAAAGAATTACACACACAGAGCATGAAAACATGTCTGCTTCCACCAAAACCAAGTTTACATGGAAAGCAAATAGAATTCTTATTTATTTAATATCTCTAGATTTAATACTTGTGCATAGCACTCAAGAAAGTCATGAAAGCTTTAAGATTAAGATGGACATGTTTTTGAAGAAAGTTGTTTTATCCATAGCCAGAGAGATAAAACATATGACATTTCTTTTGATTAATTAAAAAAAAAATGAAGAAAATTAATTTGTTGAAGATATGCAATCAGATTTGAAGAAGTTATGTGTTCAGCAAGCTGTGATAACATGATCAAGACAAATATATTCCTTTTTTTGGACATTCATTGTATTTATGATTAATTAACGTTTACTGTTACCAGGAGTTCTCTCTTTCTGAGTGTTCTATAACTTTCCCATATGCTGAAATGAATCTTTTGAAACATACTGGTAAGCCAGGTTAAAATATATTCTTTTTTTTCTTTTACTTTCATATTCCACTATTCTTTAAGTTTGAAGCTAACTACTCAACTGCCAAGTGAGCCAAGGAAAAGTACCAGTTTTAAGATAGCCAGTAGACTTTTCTAAAGGAAATCTGAACAGAGTAGAAGACACTGAATTAATTACCTGTTCTTTGAGAGATAAAATAGCATCCAGAGATGTTAAACTGTTGGTTTCTTTCTCTGTATAAAAATATTACTGCCTTTGAGTATTTTTTCTGTAAGTTTGTTTTGTAAGGGGTAATGGGTATTTCCTTTTGTTATTATATGTATTTTAGGTAGATTATTGATAATTTCTATAACTTTTTTTTCATTTAGAAAGCACTGAAAGTCTAAGATGATAATTTCAGTGCTTTCACACTTTCTAGCTGTGTTTAACTGGACTTTTAATGTTATCTTCACAAACAGAGCCATGGCGGTGAAGCCAGTTTTATATAATGACTTATCTGTTATGGCCACAAAAACAACACTGGAGAGCACAAGTAACTTCATGCAAAAACTTTTGCTTTAAGACTGAGAGGTTTTTTTAATTAATTTTTTATGGTAATGAAGATCTACATATATTCACTTTCTTATCAAGGGTAGAAAGCAGAACTGGAACTCGCTCATCTAAACCGTAATCTGTGCTGCTTTGAGATAACAGAACATTAAACACATGCCCTCCTTTCATCTTCATCTCTTGATGTCTGTTTGCTTCCAAGGACTGGATGTAGAGGGGATGCAATGTGACAGGGAGTAGGTTTTATAATTATTCCGCAGCTAGGGTCATCTTGAATTTGCAGAGAGAAAATTGTTCTTAAGACTGTGGGAGATTTCATTCAATACAGCAAGAGTACTGCTGTGGTTTTAAAATGTGCGTCAGTAAAGTGATTGTCTTGGAAAAAAGCTCCTTGTGGTAAATAAGATACGAGATGCCAGCAGTGGTTGGCTCTTTCAGCTTCTCTTCTAATTATCTCTACCACTACAAACAAGAATAGCTTCTCACATGCATAGAGTTGTATAAAACTAGTATTTATATTTCTTCTTAATATTAGAAGAGTTGCAAACCTATATCAAGCATTATTATATATATATATTTATAGGAGACTGTCAGTCCAGCTGAAAATTTGCTTACCAAACAAGTCTTTTAAAAATTTAGATTTTAAATGTGTGTGACACTCGGTGTTTCTGCAGCCATGTATGAAGTTAACAGCCACTCTTGTAACCACTCTTCATTATCTCTTTTTCTTTTATTTCTTTCTTATAAACAAATTTTGGTGGAATTTTGGTGCCACTACCCATCGCCCAGTAGGTGGGACACCAAGACACAGATGAACTGAGAAATATCCCTAAACCTCATGTGCTTTACTTCTAATGAGCCCTGTAATAACACAGGAGCAATCACCCTATATTAAAAAAATCTTTCTTCCACTCATGTTTTCACATAACAGATTAACTACAACTGCTCTATTAATCCTCATAATTTTCTGATGCACTCTTTTCTTTCCAAACTGCTTATCAGGCCCATTCCTACAGAAATAGAAAAGGATACTGGGTATATATTTTTTTAATTTCATACAAATTAGTTCCCATTTCAATTCATAGATGCAAAGGTATTTGTAGCTTGTATTATTATTAAGCATTACGTTGCAGAAACTCAAATTAAATCTTCCATATAAAACCACTTTAATATTCATTATGAATAGGCATCGAAAGATTATATGTCAAAACTTGTTAGATGCCCTCTTAGAAAAATAACCAGCTCCTGGATCCTAAACACGTCAAAATTATAGCACTGTTTATAAATAGAGGATAGTTGATGGTAAGTGGGATGGAACATCATCACACTGTATTATCAAAATTATTTTAAGAGGAAGTTTTAATATCCAGCTGTAGTATTTTAAGCTTAGTGCTGTCTGTTGCTGGGTAATGAGGAATAGCATTTCACTGGTTGCCTGGTACGATTTCTTTTACATCTTATGACTGACCTAAAGAGGATTTTTGTTTTTTCTGCTTTAGCTGGAGCATATGCTGTACTCCTTTCTATTTGCACTGTAGAAAGTATTCATCCATGACCTGTCAATGTAGTCACAGATTGATTACAAATTGCAAGTTAAATTATTAAAGTAAAATAAAACACAAGTTCTACTCAAAGGATGAAAAATATTTTTTTAATTCCTCTTATCTTTTTTTAATTTTTCTAGGAATAACTGAACATTCAAAAATGTGTACTGCTCTTAGTCTTCATTCAATAGCACAGAATTACAGAATCACAGAATC
>NW_010194260.1:0-505 GCF_000695765.1 Mesitornis unicolor | reverse complement strand
ACTGGGCCTACATCTCAGGATTGCTGGGCCTGCATCTAGGGATGGCTAGGCCTACATCTCTGGACGGCTGGGCCTACATCTCGGGTTGGCTGGGCGTACATGCTGGGCCTACATCTCTGGACGGCTGGGCCTACATCTCTGGACGGCTGGGCCTACATCTCTGGACGGCTGGGTCTACATCTCGAGACTGCTGGGCCTATATCTCGGGATGGCTGGGCCTACATCTCTGGATTGCTGGGCCTTCATCTCGGGACGGCTTGGCCTACATATTGGGACGGCTGGACTTACATCTCAGGATGGCTGAGCCTAACTCTTGGAATAGCTGGGCCTACATTTTGGGATGGCTGGGCCTAAATCCTGTGATGGCTGGGCCTACATCTCTGGATGGCTGGGCCTGCATCTCTGGATGGCTGGACATACATCACGGGACGCCTGGGCCTAAGTCTTGGGATAGCTGGGCCTACAACTTTGGAAGGCTGGGCCTACATCTCTGGATGCCTGGGCC
>NW_010194259.1:8192-50975 GCF_000695765.1 Mesitornis unicolor | reverse complement strand
TGCCTTGAGATGGCACCAAGGATAAGGTGTGATAGATCTCAAGGTCCAAAGTGGGTGAGCTGAATCCACCCTTGTGTAAAGCAGATATTGTCCCTACCTGTGTGGGAAGTTTGTGTCAGCTGAGGTGTGAACCTTCCCTCTTGTCAGTAACGGGTATTAGAGGGCAATCCTGAACGGCCGCTGTCTGAGCTCTGCGATGGGAACACCCGTGTACTACAAGCGCAGACACGGCCCAACGTTTGTCCAGAGGCAGAACTCTTCTCCCCTTTGTGCTTCAACACAGGGTCCGATGCTTACAGGTGGGTTACATGACGGATGGTGACCCAGCGGTGAAGCGAGACCTGTGAGCCAAGACGTACACACACTCTGCACAGAGTTGTCATTTCTCAGCTGCCAGCGAACGTGTGAGTTATTAGTGCATGAGAGGAGGCAGTGGGGCCTAACAGCAGAAGCAAACACACTCATTCATTCCTGTTTTTTGGAAGTGCACCAAAGAATAAAGGCTTTCTGCCCTAGCTTGACTAGAATAGATCCCAATCAATATAAGAAGCTCCATATCCATTCACCTTTCCCCTAAACCATCTATTCCCTCAGGCTGTCCACTCCCTGCTTTTAATATATTAAAGGAAGAAAGGCACTTCCTAAATCTGACAGGGTTTCTCCCCATCCTTGGCTGTAGTTCCCTGCGTTACAGGAGGGCTGGGGCTCTTTGCAAAACACACATAGGTGGGAGAGGAAAAGTCATTAGCACAGTAAACCCCTGGTGATACAGAAGATCCATTCAGTGATCCTTCTGCAAGCTGCTGCTCTGGCTTCATTAAAGGCATTGCCCGTGGCCGTCACTCAGGTAGGCTGGATTCACTTTGGGTTATCTAAATGAGAATGGCAATGAGAAGGAAAAATATGATACCAGTAGGAATTATTCTGTATAAATGATGTGCTCAGCTTTCATTCTGACCTATTGAGTCAGCATTGAGAGTCGGATTTCCTGGAACAGCCTTTCATGCAGGATTTTGGATATTTTATTCTTTTCAGCCCAGAAATATCACTAAAATGGCCTTTCTCACACTAAGTGACACTGTGGTCTCCAGCTGCATTTTGGATGCAGCAGAAATAATAGGGTTTAGAAGCAGTTATCCAAATCATTCTGGCTTCGAGCATTCTTCTCTGGCTTCCTCCCAGTCTGGATTGAGCAAGTCAGCATCTCTCAGTGCGTATGACCTCGTGGCATCCCGATTAGGTGGGGAAGTGGTAATATCTGGTGTGGAAACAAGCATTCAAATTGAACAGCTAGCTCTGTCAAGAGAGTGATGAGCCAATTTAGGCAGCTAAGCTGACAAACCATGGTTCCTTTCTTTTATAACAAAAGTTTCCTGCCTTTTAGCTGCTTGAACTGACTCACTGTGGGATCAGAGGAGGCCAATCCCTGGTACAGGCAAAGATGGCAGGTACATACAGCCATGGGTGGATGGAGGGAGCAGGACCACTCCTTTCAGAGCAGAAAGGAGCTATATGGAGTTAGCCATGCAGTCACATAACATGCCTATGGCCATATCACCTGCTTCAGACGCTTCCCTGACAGACAGACAGCTCCCTTGGTACTTGCCTGCACCTCGGGAGGTGATTCCCAGCTGGCTGAGTCACCTGCTGCATGCCCGCCTTCCTGCGCTGAGGCTTCAGCACTCAGGGAGCTCTAAGTTTGCTTCTCCCTGCGGTTGCAGTCACTGCACTATCAATTTTTATTAATAACACAACAAACTGAAAATTACTGTCATATATAAGCCTGTATCGGTGTCTCCGTGCTTTTTGGCCCACTGCCTGGTGCCTCGTAAGAAAGTTGTGTTTGCAGGTTTATTTAACATCCAAAGAAATGACAGTAAATCCTGCCACATCCCTAAGGAAGTGACGAGCTTGGATAGGTGTCACTGTGTGCTCTGTGTGGCTTGCTTGGAGGTCAGTTTTACAGCAGCCCCGGGAGTCACGCTGCAATGAGAGGTGAGGTGGCAGGTCAGGAAACAGCAAGTGTCACTCTGCAGGTGACACTGCAGAGAGGTTGTGGGCTGGAGTGGAGGGGAGAGCAGGACGGGCTGCAGCGTGGGGTAAGCAAGCTCTGTGGGAAGCTTCAGGCTGGTGTAACCAGATTAGAGGGGAGTACTATCCTCCAGGGCAGAGTGGGAATGCAGGAGGAGAGCTGGAGCTGGGACGTGCAACCTCATCTGATACACAGTAGTCGTCTTTGCTCCTCAAATACCTCTGCTTTTTGTTCCCTTCCATTAAATCCAACTAGGACATTGTGTCACCAGACTGCGGGCTGGGCTGCAGAACAGCCAGGCTGTATGTGCCTTCAAACCATGGGGAGGCCTCCTGAGAAGGCCCAGCTACAGCAGCTGACAGCAGGGAGTCCACTTCATTCACATTAAAATTATGTCCAAATATTTCACTCCTGGTCTGCCAGAAACAGCAAGGCCGTGTGTGGGGAGCAGTGATTAACGTTTCTTCTGGCAGGGCTCTAGGGCAGGACGTGTTGGCAGGGCTGGGGCATGGCTGGCGGGCCTCTATCCATCTCGGCTCTGTCACAGATTGCTGTGATGACACAGCCGCATGTGGGAGAGGATGCCAGATGTGTCAGGGGTCTCTGTTGTCGGTAGGCTTCTTTAGCTGGAAACCAGCACACTATGAGGACTAAGGGTATGGTCCTTACTGGATCCAGTGCCCACTGACGGTGCCCTCCTGTCTTCACGAACTTCACAGAATCACAGAATAGCTTGGTTGGAAAGGACCTCTGAGATCATCATGTCCAACCGTTCCTGTCTACCCACTAAACCATATCCCTAAGTACCTCATCTACCCACTCTTTAAATACATCCAGGGATGGTGACTCCACCACCTCCCTGGGCAGCCTGTTCCAGCTTCTGACGACCCTCTCAGTAAAGAACTTCCTCCTTATCTCTAACCTGAACCTCCCTTGGCACAGCTTGGTGCCGTTTCCCCTTGTTCTATCCCCCATCACCTGGGAGAAGAGACCAGCACCCACCTCTCCACAACCTCCCTTGAGGTAGTTGTAGGTGGTGATGAGGTCTCCCCTCAGCCTTCTCTTCTCCAGGCTAAACAAGCCCAGTTCCCTCAGCCGCTCCTCATCAGGCTTGTTCTCCAGACCCCTCCCCATCCTTGTGGCTCTTCTCTGAACACGCTCCAGAATCTCAACATCCTTCTTCTAGTGAGGGGCCCAGAACTGAACACAGGACTCGAGGTGCGGCCTCACCAGTGCCAAGTACAGGGGGATGATCACCTCTCTGGACCTGCTGGTCACACTGTTTTTAATACAGGCCAAGATGCCATTGGCTTTTCTGGCATTTCATGCATTTCATGGCATTAGAGATCAGAAGGTGGGCTCAGTGCTGAGCCCCACAGGGCCAGCCATGTTCTCCACAGCCCGTCTCTCCTCACCGTGGCATGTTGCAAGGCAGGGAAAACCAAACCAGAGCGGATACATAGCTCAGGATAGCGGTGGCTGGCATACCCCTTGTGTCTAGCTGGCATCACAAAGCTGGGCATAAAAGAGCCAAGCACCCGCGGTGTCTCCACAGCACACCACCAGCAGGCAAAAACCAGTGTCCATCAAGTGATTCTTGACTGCATATGCTAATAGGGCACCTGGATTTCTCTGTGTGTCCTGCTTATGAGTGGTACTACAGACAGCATGGTGATAGACTCCCTTTGCATCAGGGAACTGGCTGCAGTGGTGTGGTTGCTGTTGCCTTTTCCAAGTTACTGGGCTTCATGTCTAAAAACTGCTACACAGCTCTGCTGTGTTTCTGTTTTCCTTGCACACCTGCACATAAGCCTGGAAGTCATATAGCAGCAGAATACAAGAAATAAAATAAAATATTTGAATGAGATCCTCTTCTAGCAGTCTCTGCTGAGTTGAGGCCATCCTTTCTTACATTTGATACTTGCAGAGACTGCATCTGCCATCCAGTACAAACACAGCTTCCACCCATGGGTCAGTGCGTGGCATATATTCAGCAAGGGCAGAAATCAAGGGAGAGCATTGCAGTTAAAAAGTTGTAATGATAGAGTTTATTTCTGAGGAGTGGCTGATGTTCTAGAAATATTTGCAAACAACTTATTGTATAAAATGGGTTATGGAGCTTTTAATATAAATTAGAAGGCAAAATCAAAGGGCACAAGGGGTGAATGATTATGATTTTATATTTTGGTTTTTAATCTGTTCTTCAGCTGGTTCTGCTTCCATATTGTAACTGACCTGGGCTGAGCTGATGCAGCCTTTTCTGTTAGTTTAGCAAGGTGCTTGACCCTGATACTGCATCTAATTATGTTGGGTTGGTTGTTTGGGGAGCTGCCATCTAATGTGCTCCCTCTTGGCCCCTGCAGATCTTCCACATGACCTACGATCTGGCTAGCGCAGTGGTGCGGATTGTGAACCTCATTGGGATGATGCTGCTGCTGTGTCACTGGGATGGCTGCCTCCAGTTCCTCGTGCCTATGCTGCAGGACTTCCCCGATGATTGTTGGGTGTCCCTCAACCGCATGGTGGTAAGTGCCTGCCCTGTTTGCTCCTTCACGGCCCTAAACCCAGGCCCTCGGTCACAGCTTCACCATTTCAGTACCAACCTCCCAGCACTGATATGGTATCTCCCAGCTTCCCTACATCTCTTTAGGACCTTCCTCCACTATCATAGAATCTTGGAATCATACAATGTTTTGAGTTGAAGGGACCCTTAAAGGTCATCTAGTCCATCCCCTCTGCAGTGAGATCTTTAGCAAGATCAGGTTGCTCAGAGCCCCATCAAGCCTGACTTCAAACATTTCCAGGGATGGGGTATCTACCACCTCCCTGGGCAACCTGTGCCAGTGTTTCACCACTGTCATTGTAAAAAATTTCTTTCTTAGGTCTAGTCTAAATCTCCCCTCTTTTTGTTTAAATCCATTACCCCTTGTCCTATCACAACAGGCTCTGCTAAAAAGATTGTCCCCGTCTTTCTTATAGGCCCTCTTTAAGTTCTGAAAGGCTGCTATAAGGTCCCCCCAGAGCCTTCTGTTCTCCAGGCTGAACAACCCCAACTCTCTCAGCCTTTCATAGGAGAGGTGATCCAGTCCTCTGATCATTTTTGTGGCCCTCCTCTGGATCCACTCCAACAGGGCCATGTCCTTCTTGTGCTGAAGACCCCAGAGCTGGACGCAGTACTCCAGTAGGGTCTCACCAGAGCAGAGTAGATGGGGAGAATCACCTCCCTTGACCTGCTGGCCACACTTCTTTTGATTCAGCCCAGGATACAGTTGATCTGGGCTTCAAGTGCACATTGCTGGCTTGTATCTGGTATCCGGAGGTCCTTCTCTGCAGGGCTGCTCTCAATCCCTTCATCCCACAGCCTGTATTGATACCAGGGGTTGCCCTGACCCAGGTGCAGAACCTTGCACTTGTCCTTGATGAACCTCTCGAGGTTCATATGGGCCCACTTCCCCAGTTGGTCCGGGTCGCTCTGGATGGCATCTCATCTCTCAGGCACGTCAACCACACCACTCACCTTGGTGTCACCTGCAAACTTGCTAGGGGTGCACGTGATCCCACTGTCTGTGTCATTGATGAAGGTATTAAACAGCACCGGTCCCAGTACAGACCCCAGAGGGCCACCACTTGTCACTATCCAGCGGGCACATGTAAAGCAAAGACACTGTGGGCATGGAGACTCGTTGGAGGCTCTGCAATGAGAGTCTCAGGGCTGCAGAGCAGGACCAGCCCCAGCAGAGCCTGTAGCAGGAACCAGGCTCCCCCTCCTGGCAGGAGAAAGCAAAGAGCAAGAATGGAAACGGTTTTCTGCTGGGATCTGGGCACACCGAGCCAAAGGCAGGAGGCAGTGGGGGTCCTAGAGCCGTCGCTGGGTCTGATCCATAGTTCCCATTACTGATCCCAAGGAAACCTGAAGGATCGGTGTGCTCACCCACCCTTGTCCCTGCACAATATCCCATTAGAGTGGGCTGCAACAAATTCTGCCAAGCCTCCCTGAATGGAGGGAACAGTAGCCAGAATTCTCAACAATGTCTCAAGCTGTGCTGATCACTCTGTTGTTTGCTGTGAGGGAGATTTATACCATATGGTAAAGGCATGGGGAGTTCATGGTACCTTCCAACCATCTCGCTGAGAATTCAAGATCTGTTATTTAAAGGGACAATGTCCAGTTGATTAAGCAGCAAAAACTGACAAAGCTTAAAAAATTGTCTCTTGTTGCAGCTCTTAACCTCCAGATTCCCCCAGCCAATTTCTTCTTAAAAAAAAATAATCAGGCACTCGGGCAGAACAGAACAAATGCAAAATGTATAAAAGAACTGCCAACTTCCCATGCCTCCCACATGCGGAGCTGTGGGCACATGCTGCCCATGTCTGAGAAGAGTGAGCATCCATGGAAAAGTTGTCTGTCTGGTGTTTATTTATGCATTTCTTCCCTCTGCAATAATCATTCACTTCCTGCTGATGAAAGGTGCCAGACTGACAGTTCTGGAGACTGAAGCCCTTTATTTATCTACAGCAGAAGAACAACCCATGTAGCAGCTGCCTTATCTTCCCCCATGCTGCCTTTTTATTATTTATATGGCAGGAGCAATGAAAGATCAGGGCCGCCTTGCGCTTGTGATATTCAGGTTCAAAAGGACACACAGCTCCTTGTCCTGGAGAGCTCAGAGGTGCAGACAGAAATCATCTCTGTCTGATGAAGTGACTTGGTCATGGTGCCCTTGCAGGACAGTTTCAGAGCAGCAGATTTGAGCCATGTTTCCTTTATCCTAACGTTTGGGTGAAGGCTGCTGTCTGATGGCAACAACAAGCTGCAACACAAGCTGCAAAGTGACCTGAAGAGTCAAAACAACCAGGTCTACTGGTAACTGGTGTATGGAAAACCTTCACAGAAGGCAATAACTAGCAACGGCAGACACACACGGTGAGAGGAATAATAATCCAGTGGCTGGAGCATGGACTGAAAGCAGAACACCTGGGTTCAGTTACCAGCTTTGTTCTGTGTGAGGCCAGGCAAGTCAGGTGGGAGGCTCAGAGAGTTTTCCTTCCCCAGTTACTGCTGAGGATAAGAAAATACTGTACTGGTGGGCATCTCAAACAGTCTGAGAGAGCTGGGGTTGGTCTGAGTAGGTTGCCCAAATGCATGGCACAAAGCTAATGCAAATTTGCTCTTGGGCACTTTTCACTCAGAGGCTGTAAAGCCAGAAAACCACTGGGATCAGAGCCTGATGAGGGAGAAAACAAAGCTATATTTATATAATCTAGAAGAAAAGCTGCCTGGGCCAGAATATGATCAGAGCCTATTAAATGACCAGCAAGGTAACTGTGTGGTGAAGGTATAGGTCTTGAAAGGTGGCAGAAGACAGAACAGAGAAAGAAAAGATTTAGCCTAGGCACCCTTCTTAGCAGCAAGACTGCATCCCTCAGGTAGGAGGGCTCAGCAGAGTCTCCAAGAGAGGCAGGGTAGAAAGTTTCTCTCAAGAGGCAGTTTACCAGGTGAGGACTCATGCTGCAGTATTCGTCTTCCCAGGCTTGAGAGCCTGTGAAGCTGGGAATTAAACTTGCCTTGTGTGATTTTTTCCACTTCTCCTCTACAGTTAAATCACCTTCACTTTTTCCACTTGCTGAAAGTGAAACAAAAATTATCTCAGTGACTATCTCAGAAACTGGCCCTCAGGGAACTGGGATGAAGAACTGGAGATATGGTCATATGCCCCACCCGTGTTTCGGGTAGCTTCCACTTCAGAAGCTGTACATTAATATGCCAACCCCAAAATAGCCTGGTTTTAGAACATTTACCAAAAAGAATAATTAGTTCTTCTGGGATCAGATGATAGTTTCTTCTCGTAATAAGGTTCTCTCCTCTAATCTCCTGAGAAGATTTCCAGATGTGTCACTGGGACCACTGATGGATTTGGATGGCATGATTAGTGCAGCAATTTATGTATAGTCTACTGTGAAGCAATAGGGGAGGCCACTGAGTCAGAAAACAACAAGAAATCGGTGGCCTGGGCTGTTCTTGGACTTTGGTGCCAAGATCTTGGTGGTGGTTTGCAGAAGGGCTCTGTTTGAGAGCTGTGATGGACAGGACTGGGAGATGAGAGGCCAGAGTGGCATCAGTCTGTGACAGAGAGCTGGTAGGTTGGGTTTTGGGACATTCTGTACTGACCTGGTCACAGCCTTGAGAAGATAAATGTACTTGGTGCACAACTGCCCTGATCACACACGGGAGCCAAAAAGCTGGGTTGGAACCACTGTAGGTAAAAAAAGGAATATTCTGAAGCTGCTACAGCCAAGGGGAGCTGAAGGTGAGGTGCCAAATGCTTTGGAGGCTTTCTCCTGGAGTATGATGGTGCTGCTTTTCCACTACTCTGGTGTTTCCCACCTAGACACCTGGCAGTCCGTAAAACCAGCTCCAATTCTGATGCAGCAGTGAATGAAGATTCATCACCTCCCATCTGCTTCATAAAGGTTTGATCCTCTTCCAGGCAATCTGTGAAGATTCTGGTGTTGCCAAAATGATACCAGGGACTCAATAAATCCCTGGGTCAAATTCCTCTCAGTGTTTTCTACGTGCTTCATGTTTCTTCTTTAGCAATTGTCAAAGGAGCGAGTCTCTGTATGACTTCTTTCTGATCTGGCTCTGAAATGGCAGGGAAGGATGTTTTCAGTATTAATTGCTCAGCCCCAATCTCTGGGGCTTCAGTGTTAGCTTCCCCACAGGGCACTTTATTAAAAAGAGAGACGCTGGTGAGTCAGCTGCAGAGCGGACAGCAGCTTCACCCCAAGACCCTTGCCTGGCAGCTCCTCATCAGAGAAATCTGGGCTCTGCTGAGACCTGAGAGCTGCTGGAAACACGTGGCTCACTCCCTTGAGTATCGTGCTGAACTGATAAACCCTGCAGGGAAGACAAATATCCCCATGTCAAATGCAGTGACCTTGTGTAGGAAATACTAATTGTCATAACATAAGGATGGATTCAGGGCCCAGGACTGGGCAGAGGTACAGGCACCTCAGGCAAGGTCTGGGTGCCCAGGCCTGCCCTGAAATGGGAGCTCCAGGGACCATGGGTGGGGGTCCCAGGTAAGGCTGTCTTGGGCAATTAAGACTGATGCACTCAGTCCTGAGAAAATCTTCTCTTCTGTTAGGTGAAGGCCATGCAAAGCTCTCCTTGGAAATAAGCCTGGAACAGGCAGGTTCTGTCCAATGTGAAGTCTGACCCATCATCTCCATTTCTCATCCACTATTCCCTTCCTTTAAACTAGATCTGAAGGTCTGTTTTCCCGGCTCAGCAGCTACAGTGTTGTCCAGGGGATGTTCTGAGGCCTTATTTCACAGCTCAACCTAAGTGGTGTGCAGTAGCAAACCCCGACGAACAACTCTGTGGCCAACTAAGATCAGTGCTGAGACAAACGTGGGAGTTCACAAGATGGAAATACGCCTTTTCACTATAGCCAGTTCCTTAGGATTGTGAAATGTTTGTGGTGTAAGTCAGGCATAACATTGTGCCCCTACCCCAAGAATTTGCCAGAACTTCTCTATGTCTTTACTTATCTCTCTCTAGTCTTCACCTGTGAGAGTTCAACCAGGTACATTCACACGTACATCAGATCCATAACACCCTATAAGACACCATGTTGTTTCTTTAAGTGCTTCTGTAAGGTACTGCAGAACCCAGCACTGCCTTTGAAGAGCTCCAGGAACGTGTCTTCAAGTATTCAAGGGTGGATCTGAGCAGAGGCATTGCAGTCCATACACTAATCCCAGAGCAACCCTTATAGTCCTGCCAGCGCGGATGTTAAAAACAAGCTAATCTGAGAAACAGCTCCAAAGTCATTTTAACTCCCCTTTGCAAATGCTCTTAGTGCCTGGTATGTGTCTGAGATAACACCCCTCCTGACTATGTTCAAGCACAGATCTGTAGCTCCATTGCAGCTTGCTTTGAGATTTGGTTAATGAGGAGTCATTTTCTTTCTGCAGTCTAAGGCCTCATTTACCTACTCTAATGGACCATTTTAGCCCCTCCAGTATGTCTGAAGTAGTACAGCCCTCCCACTGTTGGGACTGGCATAGTGGTATATTGAATATACTAAACTTGTGTCCCCAGTATGTCTGGAACCAATTCAACTAGTCTGGCCTGAAAACTACAGATGTACTGAGATCTATAAGCAGAGTCATCACATAGACTGTGCCATGGATATCCAGTGCTCTTTTTAGATGTTGAAAGAGCTCAGAGGTTGTTTCCTAAAGGTAGGTGCTCTGCAAGGTTTCCCCTTCGTGGAAGTGCCTCTCTTTCAGCAGTGCTTGATCTCTTCTCCCAGCAGACCACATTGCTCAGGATTTTTTTAAACACTCCATGTTTTCCTCCGGCTCTCGCCCCTCAGTCTGTCATTACTCAGCAATCTCCTCAGTCTGGCATGAAGCAGGCTGTCCTCACAGGGAGCCATGCTGCTGGTGGGAATTGGGGTTGCGACTTGTAAGTGTAGATTTCCCAGGGAAACAGAAGCATTTCTGCAGGCTGCGGGGGCTCAGTGATGTTAGATGTTGTAGTTTTGGATGACTAATTCCTACAAAATGCTGCCAAGCTTCCTCGTAAACAGCATTCCTGAGCAGCAAGTTGCTGGAAGAATGGCTTTTAAAACTTGAACCTGCCTGATACCCAGATGTTCCTCTTTGGCTCTGATCATCCATGGCCATTAAAGACCCTGGCAGCCAGTTTCCTGGTATATAAAATTTCAGCCCAGCTATTCTTACTGTGTCTCCCCAAATCCCCTTTGGAATTTCAGCTAGGCATTTCTTTGCTCCCTGCCCTCAATTCTGTTGTGGAGACATGCTGCCCTGTTAAACTACTGCCACACTGAACTTGAAAGGCAACAGCATTTCTGCAGTGGCTGTTGAGAAATGCCTGCATGGGAAAGGAACTCATTTATAACAAGGCAAGGATGGGACAGAACACCTGCACTACTGCCTCTGCACCAGTAAAGCCATGAATGCGCTGCCCATCTTTACAGGGGATGTGCCATTTTAAGGAAAGGTTGGTCAAGTGTGACTGCTGGTGCCTCTCTTTGAGCTGTGGCTCTTTACACACTGGTAAGACGGCTGCATAGCCAAGAACAGAGACACCAATGGCCACATTGTCTCTTGTCTCTTTCTCTTGCCTCATGGGCAGATTTTTCCAGTGCAGGAGGTGAACAGGTTCCTGCTTTGTTAGGGAGGTGAGCCCGGACAGGCTGGCGCCAGCAGGGAGCACTCTCTTCTGGGGCTGTCAATGTGCTGCTGCTTCTGTGTCCGCTTCATTGTCACTTCTGTTGCTTTACCCTTCTTGTTGCAGTGTGAATCAAGGCTGTCTTGCGTAATGTAATTGGATGTAGCCAGGGTAACGCTATCCCCTGTCTTTGTCCATGTGCTTATCTCCTAACCAAGCATTAACACTCTCCAGAGGTTCCAGCTCGTTGCCACAGCTTGCAATCAGCAACAGAACACTTTGCTTCTGTTTACTACTTGCAAGCTTACTGAAAAATTTCCATCAACATTAGTGACACTCAGAGGGCTGTTTGCAGAGTGGTCATCAGCTGTCCACCTGATCGGGATGAGATATCTCCAAGGAAGTGACCAGTAAACTCCAGGGCTCCCAGCATTACCAGTCACTGGTGCTGAGGCTGCTGCATCGCTCTGAGTGAAGTTCACAAAAATATCACTTGACTGTTCGACAAACCACACACCAGGCCTTCTGTACAATGACCTTTGAAGTTGCCACGGTGTATGTGTCTGCACAGCTATATCCATAATGTTAACACCTTCCTAGGAACAGAAAGAAGACTGATGAACGTACAGACTGTGCGCTGCAATGAATGTCACTGTAGCAGAGGTATTTTTTCACTTGCCTTGTAAGAGCAATGTGTGATGACAGTGCATTTACTTTACAAGGTTTTGTGGCAAGGACTTGCTAGCATATAATACCCACAGGATAGTAAATGTACCTTGAACTGTTCCGTGAACTCAAGCTAATCAGAATAATAGTGAAACTTATGCCCTTTTTCCTCCCTGTCCCATAATGTAATTGCTGAGGTGCTTCTTGAGTTAGTTGCAGTGGGAGAGCACAGGGTGTCCAAAAGAAGCTGCTGACTTCAGCTGGCTTCTCACAGTGGTTTATTGCAACTCTCAAATGAGACCATTTGTAGTTTTCTCAGCTCCCTGAAAAGAGCCCTGGTTTACACTGAGAAGAACTTGCTGTCTGGACATTACCAGCTTCATTTTCTGCCCTTCCCAGCTCTTCAGGTAATAACCAGAGATCCTGACCATTTCCTAAATTGCTGGTGAGTGATTTTCCCTGCTCTAAGGTCTTGCTACTGGCAACCTTGCTCAGGTTCTCTTTTACCAGTTTCTCTCAAAGTCCATTTCCCAGTGGAGTAATCATTTGCTTCAGTTCCTTCTCCCACATGTAGGTGATTTTGAAAATATCCCAGTGCATCATCTCAGTTTATCCCAGGTTACCAGTGTGACAGCCTGTCTGGCTCCCTTTCTGGAACGTTTTGCTGGAAAGAGGACATGGAATCTGTAAAAACCTTGGCCAAAGTCAGTTAATGTCAGATGACTAAATTAGGGCTTTTTTTCTTTCTTTTTTTTTTCTTCACAAATCGAGTGTTCCCAGCACTTCCAAGCTATCAAAGAATTAAGTTGCATGTTTAAGATGAGTGAGGGTAACAGTGAGGGTAACAGAGCACTGGACCAGGCTGCCCAGAGAGGTTGTGGAGTCTCCTTCTCTGCAGACATTCAAAACCCGCCTGGACGCCTTCCTGTGTAACCTCATCTGGGTGTTCCTGCTCCGGCAGGGGGATTGGACTGGATGATCTTTTGAGGTCCCTTCCAATCCCTGACATTCTGTGATCCTGTGATTCTGTAAGATTCAGAGGTGCTTTAAACATGGACTTTTGGGTCAAATGTTAGGTTTCCTTTTCTGAAATGTGCTCATCCCAGAAAATGTCTTGCTAAAGCTTTGTCTGTCTCTCTGTCTCTCCAGAATGACTCCTGGGGGAAGCAGTATTCCTATGCGCTGTTCAAGGCCATGAGTCACATGCTGTGCATTGGCTACGGGCAGCAGGCGCCTGTTGGCATGTCCGACGTGTGGCTCACCATGCTGAGCATGATCGTCGGTGCCACCTGCTATGCCATGTTCATTGGCCATGCCACAGCCCTGATCCAGTCTCTGGACTCCTCACGGCGTCAGTACCAGGAGAAGGTAAGGACTGGGCTTTGCAAACCCTTACATGCCCCAGGGGTGGTTAACGCACTGTCTGGATGAAGCCAGGAATGTCAGTGGCCCATGTGAGAGGCCAAAGGTGCAGTGTCTTCATCACCATGGCAGACTATTGGTAATCAATACCCATCCGTTCACTCAGACAGACCCTCTTGAGGAAATAGATGCAAGGGCACTTGGATAATAACAGGGCAAGCGGGTGGTTTTTGTTGTCTCTTACTGTCTGTTTCGATCAACATTATCATTGTCACTGGTATCTAAAATTGTAAGTCACTTTTCCTTTCCAAGATCTTGTTTCAAACCTCAAGTGAATGTTCAAGAACATGCAGCTTTTGTTTAGCAAGTACTTTTTTTTGAAAGTATCCAGATTATTCACTTCAGTGCTCATGAGTGAAACTACATAACAAACCCCAAAGCCCAGATCAAAGCTCAGGAGCACCAAACAGGTTCCCCACGTAGCTATCCAATTAGTTGCATCCTTGCTGAATTGCATAATATAGGACACAGACAGAAATGTCACAACTGATCAGGTTACACCACTGCAGTGGCACTAACTGGTGGTGGTGGGTTTAAGGTGATGCTGTGCATTTGTAAGATGGTAAGTATACGTTTGGCCTGAAGATTAAGAAGAGGAAGAATTAGGTGTTGCCCACTGCAGATAGATTAGGTGCAAGGATAGCTGTTGTTCTAGTGCGTGAAGTATGGCTTGCATACACAGGCTTAAAAAACAGGTGAATTTTAAGTTGCTATGTGGAAGGAGGTGGGAGAAAGGATTTGCTACATGGCCTAGGAACAGATTTAAGACAAGAGGATTACAGAAAGACTTTGCAGTAGTACAGAGAGTGAAAGCAAAGATGACCAAAGGCTAAATCATGCTTTGAGGACAGGGAAGATATCAGACCAGAACTAGGACTAAAAGAGGGAGAAAGCCCAGGAGAATAAGTGTGGAGGACTGGGATACAATTAGGGCACTGGGCTTTGTATAGAGTTTACAAATTGGCTGGACTAACTCTAATTGAGAGTAAGGCATGCCAAAGAGAAGGACACTGCAGCACTAGGAATGCAAGCTGATCAAATCTGTGTATGCAGAGCATTTATTCAAATGTGTTTGAAGTTGCACAGAAGTCAAGGACTGATTTGCAAATCCAACCACCTGGTCAGTGGCCACAGCCAAGTTTACACCTGCAGGACTGGGCACTACGATTTTTTTCCTGAGCTGGGTCTGAAGACAAGGGCAGAACTTGACCCTGGAAGCTGAATTCCAGTCAGTGCTCAGGGAAATCAGTCACCAGTAAGCCAAGAGGGACTGTGGCTGGGGTGGCAGAAGAAGTGTGAGAGGCCTGATTAGAATTGGAGATGTGAATGAGAGGGTTAATAGATGAAAGAGAAAAGCTCTGTGACAAAAGCAGTGGGTAAAGGATTTAACAAAGGGTGTATTTCATGGGTAGTGGTGACAGCAGGTTCATTTCCCAAGGCATTCTCCTAGTAACAAAGCTACAGGGACTATGTTCATTTTCCTCTTGCAAATGGGACAAATGATGGCCTAAAAACAAATATGTATTTACTTTCTGCATTCCTTAGCACTTGAATAGCCATGATTAAAATGAAGCTGCTTCATGATCTGCAGCCTTGCAACTCAATTTAGTTCAGTCCTCATGGGACAATGTGTCTGTTGAAGCATATTATAAGCAAAGAATCTCCAGTTTGCAGGTTGATGAGTAGAAGCAGAGAGCAGTGCAGAGACTTGGGCTGCAAACAGGA
This sequence comes from Mesitornis unicolor, assembly GCF_000695765.1. Taxonomy (NCBI): domain Eukaryota; kingdom Metazoa; phylum Chordata; class Aves; order Mesitornithiformes; family Mesitornithidae; genus Mesitornis; species Mesitornis unicolor. The sequence continues at coordinate 35,925 of NW_010194259.1, read as the reverse complement.
CTCTGCCTCTCACCTCAGCAGAGGCTCAGGCTACAGAGGTTTTAGCAGCTTTTCTGAGAGTAGCCAAAGAAAGAGGGGACAGTGGAGAGGGAGAGGAGTAGCAGAACTAACACGGTAAGAGGACAGGAGGTTGTAACTCCTGACTGCGCTGACAGGCTTTGCTTCGTGTAACTTTCAGGACAAGGTTCAGGAGTGAGTTTGTGGTGATGTTTCAGATTGCGCACATCTCTGCCAAACCAACTTGTTCTTCCCTTGTACAAACAGGGCTTTTGAGAAGAGGAATAAAAGCCAAGATGTGCTGTCTGTTGGCTTCAGTAGCAGACTTCTCTCACTCTGGGTTCGATTCATGGAATATTTGGACACTCAATCCCTGTCCTGTCTAAATCTCCTCCTGGAGCATCTGACTTCATGCTATGCTAGTTTCTGCAAGGCAGTGAAGCTGTATAGGATCGATGGGGTGGTAGGAAGCATGAAGAATTTGGAGAGGAAAGTTGCAGCCTCCAAGTCAGTGCAGTGTCGAGGTTTCCAAGTACAAGTGGAAAGTCCCACGTGGCATAGAGCACTCACACCAGCTCGGGCACTGGGACTGGCAGAGCCATCGTGTAAGGTTGGCTCTGTGCCTCTCTTAAAAAGCTCTAAATCAGAAGAGCTCTTTAGATCTGGCACTCTGAAGTGTCTATTTTATTTCCAGTCCCAGAGGCGAAGTTGGAAAGGACCATTCTGTCCCATCTTGCAGAGTGTTATGCCCTAAATTACTTGCCTGTGGTCACAGAGAGAGTCAGTGGCAGGATCAGGAGCTGACTCTTATCTCTTAACCTCATTGTGGTGTCTAACTCCGAAATATCTTTGCACTCAGGATCGATGTTTCTTTCCTACAGTAAGAGAATATTACTACAAGTCCATCCTGAAGGATTCTGATAGGAAGATTTCCCAAAGTCCTGTTGTGCGCTTACATATTGTAACTGAATTGATCTGACAGCTCTGACCGAAGAGAGGAAGCCCCACACAGTGGTTCTCACCCAGTGCCCCCTGCCACTATTCTCAACTGCACCGTTCCACTCTTGTACACCACCTTTCATACTTCTCAGACCTTTACTGAGCAGATTTCTCTCTTCCCAGTTAGTTTTCCACCAGATCAGTGAGTTGAATTAGCTTAGTGTAGAGACTAGTGATTGCCAGAGCTGATGCAGGGTGATGGTGGAAGAGGGCCATAAGCGAGAGCAGACGTGCAAGGCCCTTTTCAGCTGTTCTTAGATCACCTCAAGCCTTAACGTGTAAATTCATTGTTCATTGCAAAATTACCCCACGATCTCCCATAGCTGTGGCTCACAAGGGAGGAAGAATGTCTCCTGCCCAGAAGATGAATAAACTAGACTGATATGCAAGTTATTTTCATGCTTTTTGCAGGTTCCTCTATTAATTTCTTTCTCTAATCCTAAAGCTTAGATGGATTAATATTTATGTCAAGTCACCGCACACACCCACACTCATCCTCCCTAGCAGACTCCGTAACCTTGAGGCTTTTTGGAGTGGTGATTATGCTGCTCACTGCAGCCATGCTGCTTGGAATAAAGCAGAGAGAGACTCTGGGCTTTGCTGTGCCATCCCAGCAGGATGCAAGCAGTGATGGGCATCCTGCAGAGAGGCTCAGCTCTCCCATGTTTATCTTCTCAGGTACATATGGGAGAATGACTGATGAGAGGTACGAATTGCTGCTGTCAGCATTGCAGAGCCCAGCAAAGCTGTAATCTCTTCTCCCAGAGCCTCACCGCTTCCCAGGATCTGTCTGCTACACTGGCATTCCCTCAAGCTCTCTGCTCTCCACATTCAACCCTTGCTCCTCCTCCCTTCTCAGCCACCACTGTCTGAACTGTCCAATGACCCCAAACCTTTCCAAAGCCTCTGGTTCTTGACATATGTATTGAAACTGGGAAGATACTCGCATATTTACTTCTCATTATTCTGAAGAAGCACCCGCTGCAGCAGAGTTGCAAGAGGGGCAAGTGGGTAACACTAAAGAGAGAATCACTTTATAAATCCTATAGACATCACCCCTCAGTTCCTGAAACAGCCCTGCTTAACCATCAGCACAGTCCTTCTTGCCACAGTTTTATCCCATGGTCTGGCTAACTATCTTTACTTTCCTACAACAAGAGCTGAGAATCTGTCTTCTGGGCTTACTCGATCCTTGCTCTTCCTTGGAGACCAGCAATGTACAGTCTTATTAGGCAACAGGTTTAAGAAGTGATTTGGGTTTTTTAATGGTATATAATTAAACTGTGAAACTCATAGCCACAGGGTGCTGCAAAGGTCCAAAGTTTGATTAACCTCAGAATATTTAGACAAATTCACGTAAAGAAAATCTTTCAAGTGTTCCTGAATGCTAAGATGTAGATACAGCCCCTGGCAGGGGGTATCCCTAATCTGCTTTTGTCAGAAAAGCTAGGAGCTGGATTGCTGTGTGCCTCTTTTATTCTTTCACCTCTTCCTCAAAGCACCTGAAACTGTCCAAGACACAGCACCAGGTGAGAGGAGCCCTCAGCCTGACCCTTCATGGCTCCTCCTGTGTTTTCAGGCCAGCTTACTCTGTAGTTCGGTGTTCTGAACTGCCTCCAAATGGACACGTGCAGGGAATTCGGTGCAGAGATCCTAGCTGGGGTCCTGGATACGGTATAATCACGTTAGCCTGGCAATCTGCCCTTGCTGATTAGCCCCTCTCCACCCCTCCTTTAAACAGAGCTAATTAACCCAAGTGCAGCACTGTACCAAAGCTTTATTAATTCTTGTGGTTCCAAGATTGGCTTAGCCAGTGCTACCTTGGGGACGACACAGCATAGAAACACGGAGATAACTGGTGTCAGCTGCTCTGGTAGTGTGGAGTTGGGCAAAGACTGCTGTTATTCCCACACCTACTCTGCCTCAGAGCTGTCAGGTGGGAGATTCTGTGTTCCTTACCACACAGGATTTGAAGTGCCATTCCCAAAATGATTGGTCACCAATGTCTGTTGGTTCTCAGGTGGCATTTCCAGATTCTTAAGAGTCCAATGGGGTTATGGAGGAGTCCCTTCCTGAGCTAACATCTCAGTTCTGGATGTCAGGAAAGCTGCAAAGCTCTCTTACTCTTCTGGCAATGTGTGTGAAGAGAGGGTAAGGAGGGTGCAGCAATCCAGAAATTAAAGGTGTCTGGAAAATTTAATCAAATGCAAAATTTAATCAAATTTCGTAATTGGAAACAGTTTGGATCCCTTTGCTTTATCCTGTTATGATTGCAGTAGTTGTGTATTACTTCAGTCTGTTAAGAGATGGCCTGAGAACTGTTATGTCCCATGTTACTGTCAGCCAAAGCATTTGGGGTTGATAACAAGGCTTATAGATTATGTGTTTTATTGATTGTGTCTATAAGCAAGAGCCTCTCCTGTGCACTGGGCTCAGTATCTCAGCACTGCCTCTAGGTAGTTTTTTGCTGTAATCAGGGCTAGGCTTTCTGGCTGCTTTGCTGTCCAGAGTCAGCAAGTGAAAGGAGCAAGGTTAGATACAGCTTCAAGTTTATGGGAGGGTCCAGCTTCCCCCTCGACATGTTAAAGAATGGCTGGAACAGTAAAGGGTCCCCCGTTTCCACCTTCTCTGCACACCCACCCACGTGTGATAGCAGGTCCAAAATTGCAACCTAATGTAAGCTGGCCCTCCTCTGAGTGGGGATTTGGACTAGATGATCCCCCTTCCGACTTATGTCATCATCCTTTGACTCTGATGTAAAGTCCCTAAGTGCTTTCAGGCAATGAGCAGTCGAGGTTTGGTGAGAATGGCCAGCTCAGGGTTGTGCATCTACTGCTGTGAGGCAGCTGTCCTTTTACAGATACCACATCCATCTCAGTTTTAGAAGAAGGTTTGTTAGAAGTAGGTAATGGAGTGGTATAAATAATGATTTGCTCAGTTCAGCTCAACCAAAAAATTAGAAATTTCTGGCAATTCTTTTAAGGTTATTTAATCTTTTTCATGAAAGAATCCTGGGTTGGTTATAAAATGAAAATGTTTTCTGAATTAAAACCTAATGATTTCTTTCAAAAACATCTTGCAGTGCAAATTGCCTTCCCTTTAAAGCCTTAGCTAAACTAGCGTCGAGTAGTTTTTGTTCTTGCAGAAGAAACCACATTTTCTAGGTATCAGTGTGGTGGTGATCAGGCAGCACTTGAAGCAGACAGTTGAGTGCCCAGGTGTGTGTGTGTGTGTGTGTGAGTGTCCATCGTACGGCTGGCAATGCCTGTATGGAGCGTATGGCTGCTGTGAAGAGCAGGGGTGCGTGCAGTGCCCTCTCCACACCCACATGAACAAGAGAAGGATGAAGTCAGCAACATTACAGTGTAGCACATCTTTACAGAAGGAGAAGCGATTCTGCCGTGCAGAAGCTGCCTTCTGTCAGCGGGTTTACGTTAGGGATTTGTCTTGGTTTGCTCTATCAGAGATACTGTGACTGTAGCTAAGATTTTGACATCCTGTTTCCGAGAGTGGAAGCCAGACAGTTCTGTTCTTTGGGCAACGGCACTGACAGCCCGGTCTGAGCAGTGTGTTTGTGCACGCACGAGCACCGCGCGTGTTATCGTGGAGAGGAAAGCGCTCGCCTCTTTCGTATCCCAGTGTGGGATTTCAAGCTTCATTATCAGTTTTGAAATTAATTTTGGCACTTGAACTGTAAATAAATAAATAAATAAATGCCTCAGAATGCGAAGCGCTGAGCCTCCCTGCTGAGCCATCTCTCCTGGCAAAAGGCCGCTCCCAGCAATGCTGATTGCAAACTGCACAGACTCGCTGTTCCCTTTTCCCCATCTCCGGCCTTTGTCTGGTGGTAGATTTTACCTCATCTCTCTCATTCTGCTCTTCTGATGAAAGCAATGGTGACCTCTTTTTCCCCATCACGCCTCCAAATATCTGGATGCAGTGGCATGACCTGACATCTCCAAAATATCCTGTCATACGAGTTTCACAGTGCTTAATGAATAATAAAAGATTAATTGACCAGGTCCAAAAGTTCCCTGTGCTTTACTACTGACTTATGCTGGGATGTGACCTCTGAAACCCAGCAAGGCATCTCCTTCAGGTGCCTTTCCCAGGCTGGAGTTAGCCATGGAAAACAAGCTCTTTCTGTAGCCAGGACATACAAGTTTGTACATAATACATTCATCATTGCACCACCTTTCCCTGATGCATGGGATTAGACCTTCAGGCTGAGCACCTCTAAGAGCAGACAACCAGGGCATTTTGCGCAGCATTTAATGCAAAAAAAAAACTGTCTGAGAGTTCTCATATCTGTTTTCCTAGGACCTCTGAAGTTAGCAGGCATTTCCATTGCCTGCAACAAAGCCCGGCCATGTCTTCTGGGTGTGTGACTGTCAGCTCAGCGCTGCATGCTGAACAGCTCTGGCCCTCGTGGTGGGGTTCCCTGGCTCGCCCTGTGGCCACTGCAGCAATGCAGCCAATGGGAAGGAATAAACAACTGTTCATCAGTCTCCTCACTGACCCTGCTCAGTCTGTTGACATCTCACAGCCCAGAAATGGGATTGTCTGAAGCATAATCCTTGCATGAATAGCTACTGATTAACAGCTAGGGCAGCTGATCATTACAGCCATCCTCAGTGTAATGAATGTTGTATAGAAAATGGAAAAAAAAAGCTCCAAGAATTTTCTGCTGGTGTCTGTGATCTTTGTAACACAGCGAGAGAAAAAACCCCTGATTCTAGGTAAGAGAATTTCTGAAGGTATCCCTGCAGGAAGGTTAAAAGTGTTCTGTGTTTTTCAGCATGTAACATGCAACACCTGAAAACCACCTTCCTGCAGCAAATTGAGCTAGGGCTCTGGTACAAAAATTAACCCCATCTTTGGAAGGACTCAGAACCAGGACATAACATAAAGGTTTTTGCAGAATGGAGGTAGCTATGCCTGAATACAGCTCCTCTCCATCACCTCCCTACGGCTATGGCGAAGATGGCCCTGTGCACACTTAATTTTATGCATGTCTATGTTCTTATGTCCTTATGTGTATCTTAATCCAGCCTCACAGGATGTATACTGCCAGCATTCAAAATACTGCCAGAGCCTCATAATTTTTCACTTTAGTGAAAATGCATTACTCTGCTTGATTCTCCTTTTTCTTAACAAGTGCATCTCTGTTGACTGCCATGGAGGCCAGATTTGGAGGCTTGTGACCAAGGCTAAACTCTGCCATACAGTGATTTCAGCCCATTTCTGGAAGGATGCAAGCAGCACAGCTCTGTGTAGGAAATGTATATCTTTGGATAGAGGGAGACGAGCATCACAAGTGCCTTCATTACAGTAGGTTATGCGTGCCTGCTCGTGTCAGTAGGCATACTGTGAAAGTGTGTGTGTTTTAATTAACTGAGATGCAAAAATGGAAATCAGCGTTTCTCTGAAACTCTGAAGAGTGATGTGTGTGGACCAAGGAGGTGTCAGTGCCAGGACTGGGATGGGAGCAGCTCTTCTCAGATGCCGGAATGTTTTTATATTCAGAAGTAGGGCAAGGAAATAGTCCAGCCTTTTCAGCCATTGTTTTATTAGTGCCAGAGAGGAGGATTCATGACTGAGATTGAGAGCGTGGAAGGAGTTAAAAATACTGAGTTTCCTTTGGACTGTGAATGATCTGAGCTTTGGTAGAAGGGGAAAGGAGTGGTGAGACAGCTGGGGAAAGTGGCCAGTTATAGAAGGAAAAATACTCGGCTAAATGGTTCCCTTTTGATATATTAATACCTCCTTCAAGGGCTTATTTGAGGAAAAACAGACTTAAGAAAATTAGTTAGGATTTAAATGGACTCGATTGTCTTCAAAGATATTTAAATAATTCCTAAATTAATCTTTTTAGTTGAACTCAGAGACGCCACTAATCTCTGAGCACAGGGCAGACTGAGGAGGTGGAGACCAGTGGGAAGATTGAACAGATGAGTACAAGGGAGAAAGGAGGCAAAAGAGGCCTGCCAGGTCAGGCCTGGCCATGTCTGAAAGGGGTAACAACTCAAAGGGGGCATGAAGTGGCTTCAGAGAGTGCCAGATCTGCATGGTGTCAGGGCCTCAGTGAAAAAAGGAAGGCTTGGAAATTCAAGGTGGTCAAGCAAAGTCTTGAATCCCCATGCATGCTGCTGCTGGATGTTCTGCACATGGTTACCCTTACTGCTTTGCTCTGTCCCATCACTCAGTGCTGCTGATGACCTCAGGAGTGGTCATCAGTGACCACTCAGTGAGCATCGTCAGTGGTTCTTTCATTTTTGAGCACCTCTGCAGACTCTATCTCTGCGCAAGTGAGAGTTGAGAGCCCGCAAAGCTCTCCAGATGGCACGGGCAAGGGAAGGTAGCACTAGCAAAGACAAGAAAGCCAAGATGTCTACCTCTTGTTATCTACAACAGAGAATTATGGTTTCTTATTTCACAGTTTTCATTTGTAACTCTGTTTTTAATTTGTAATCAGAAGTAGAACCTTTCATTCTGGTGAAGTAAATTTGCCCTGTGTTTACTCTGAGACCTGTCTAGGAACAACGATTATAGGAGAATCTGACAAGCCCTAGGGACTTTGCAGAGGAGTAATTTATTGCTCTTCATTACAAAGCAATAAATCCATGTACAGTAGTGAGTAAGCAGAGAGTCTGAGTTGCCTCATCCAAGCTGCGCTTGTGGCTTTGAGAAGCTGAGGGTGTTTTTCCCAAGAACCAAAGGTCAGCTGAAGATTGATAACAAGTGCTTATGTTGGAGAGAAGAGGGGCAGTGGGCAGGTGGCTGGCAGCAGGTGAGGAGAGGCATCTTGTGACACTGGTCAATGGTCCAATTCAAGATGCTGGGCTAAAACTGAGGCAAATCTTTTATTCAACAAAAATGCAGCATTAAAACAAACAGAGCTGTTTGTTGGTTTAGGATAAATTTAATAAAGCTGAGTCAGCAAAAGCTAGGGCCCTTTCCATAGTGAGTGTCCTGCAAGTCCTGTGTCCAATTTGCCAGGTCTCATGGATATCGTCAATGCTGCAGTGCATCCCCAGTGGCTGTAGACGTCTATGTTTAGGCATCTGAGCCAAGCAAGGCCTTAAATTTTCTGCATTTAAGCACATAACCCACAAAATTCTCGAGAGGCTCAGACCAATGAATTGTCCACATGGGAGATGTTGGTTTCTGCTCCATTTGTCTCCCTCCTTCTTGAGCTGCAGACTCTGTGCAGCACCCAGCGTAGTGCCCTGCCAGTCTCTTACCAAATTTCAGCAATCCAAATAATAAAGCGCAGTGTTCATTGCCAATCCTCTGCCTGGCTCCCTGTGGGGAGGTGGTGACTTGCTTGACTTTGATCATGCTGTAGTGATCATGAATATTTACAGCCTGCTCCTCTGCTGCTAGCTACAGACAAAAAGCTCTGGAAATGCCAGGAAACCCCGAGTGTCCCCTCTGCCACCTTGGCTTCTCAGAGTAATTCCTTCTCCTCTCTGGTGCAGATCAAGTTGTTAGCATGCAAGGCAGTGCCAGCACAGACTGTACCGAGAGCAGAGTGACACCGATGTGTGCAGAGGAAGGCTGTAACGAGCTGAAGTTTGGTAATTAGGCTCTTCACCACAAGCTGCAGTAAAGGGACATTCAGGGACAGATTTCTCAGGGAGAAGAGGGGAAAGAGGGATGGCAAAGGGGGAGCAGAGTCCTTTTGGCAGCACTCTTTAGTATGGTACATGCTCAGGATCATATTCTGTACTGTGTACCAGTGGGAGGCAGCACAACCACTGCAATGCCCACACCTACCTGCAGCACCTTCAAGGCAAGTGGACCCATTTACTGTCCTGTGCCCTTGAAGAAGTGTCATTTGCTCATAGAAAGCATCATTTGTCCTCAAACACCGCCCTGGCATCAGTCAGTGTGCCCTTGTGTTCCCCTCTAAATGACATGATGGAAATACAAATCTTGAGGTAAGAATGTGGAAAGGTTGAGTGCATGGGGCAACAGAGACTCAGCAAAAGATGAAGAAAATTTGTACCTGTGCAGCCAAAGGTGCCATCACAGAACACAGAGGGGAGGAAAGCAGGGCACGGGTACCGCAGCTCAACTGAGTGTCAGATTTCTGTCTGTGTGTGTCCTTTGGTTTGTGACAGTGACCATCCAAGGCAGGACTGCATTCTGCCATTTGGTACAGCCTCTGGTGCTTGGCTGAGGCCTCACGGTGCTGCCCATCACTCACTGGTCTAAGGCAAAGCTGCCAGGTCACACCCTGGCACCATTCTGCTGTGTGCCATGGAAGAACCTTCTGTTGAGGGCATGTTGTACTTCCCATGCTCTCATTCTGCACAGGGTCTGGATACTTCCCTCAGTGTTATTTGCTGAGAAGAGATCCCCAGCTGAGCACTTCATACTCATCTCTGCTCCACAATGTAACCGGCTGAGGATAAGTTTAATGGTTAAACCAGGGGGCGGCTGTTTGGGGAATATAACAAAGGTGTCTGCAAACTCCCTGTGTGTTCAGTTACTCTCTTCTGCACCAAATTTATCTGCCAGGGCCTGGCTTGGTGTGAAGGAAGCAGTATGGGTACAGTCTAGCATGTGCTTGTCCATGGGTGGGCACCGTTTGTCACACGTCCTGCTAACTCCTCGTCTCTCTCCCCCACGCAGTACAAGCAAGTGGAGCAGTACATGTCCTTCCACAAGCTGCCTGCGGACATGCGGCAGCGCATCCACGATTACTATGAGCACCGCTACCAGGGGAAGATGTTTGACGAGGAGAGCATCCTGGGAGAGCTGAGTGAGCCCCTCCGAGAGGTAAGGAGAGGGCAGTGAACAGGCAATGCATGTTCCTGTCATTTTTGACAGCTGTGGAGTTCCCAGTGTGCAGTGTCCTGTCCCAGTGCTTTGCAGAGGACATCATCAGGTGATGGGAGCTTTTTTACTCACTCTGGAAAGCGCCTTGCTATTACCTCACACTTCCCTCTTCGCACAAACATGCACCACTGCCTGGTACAGCATCTCAGTGAGACCCTCCCCCTCCCACATGCTGCCTAATATTAAGCTGTACCTTGTATGTTTATACAAACCTCTACCAGTGTGCTGGCCTGATCTATGCCCCATCCGTCAGCTGTTCCAGCATGTGGAGTCAAAAGAAAGGAAGAGCAGGGCCCACACTTGAAAGGAGTCTCTAACAGAAACCCCCCTTCCCTAGCTGAAGCCTAGCAATGCAAGTTCTCCCTAGTGTATGGCTCCAACATATTAGCCACAAGCAGTAGAAGTGGTCTTCCTCCTGTCTTCCTCACCTCCCTCCCCAGGTAATCTGTTTCCGTAGGAGAGAGGAGCTGAGGATCTACCAGCCATATTTTAAAACTCATTCTGCCAAAGTCTCTAAGGACAACCCTGAAAAGAACCCCAGTGAGGAGAAGACAGATATTTCCCCAGTCCTCTTTCTTCCTGCAACAGTCATCCAGATGCTCCTTCCCTGCTTAGCTGGCGAGTGTTGTGCTGAGGCTCTTCTCAGTGACAGCCAATGCCAGGACAAGGGGCAATGGGTGCAAGCTGGAGCATGGGAGGTTCAACCTGAACATGAGGAAAAGCTTTTTCACTGTGAGGGTGCCAGAGCATGGCCCAGGCTGCCCAGAGAGGTTGTGGAGTCTCCTTCTCTGCAGACATTCAAGACCCCCCCTGGACGTGTTCCTGTGTGACCTGGTCTGGGTGATCCTGCTCTGGCAGGGGTTGGACTGGATGAGCTTTCGAGGTCCCTTCCAGCTCCTAATATTCTGTGATTTACTCAATGTCACTTTGCTGCTGCTTCCTGAGTCTGAGCTGACATAGCACAGAGCAGTGCTTGTGCGGTGGAAAGTGCTGTCATACCCTCGGAGTGACACCGAGCCACTGGAGGAGGCAGAGCCCCTGTCTGCTCGGTGACAGCTGGATTGGGTTTTCTTTGTCTTAGGTTGATGATCCAGCCCATGCCTAGGTGACTAGTGGGCACCTCTACCTCCCCTCGCTTGACACTGTCCCCAGCTGCTCAGGATAATTATTTTTCTGAGCACCTTGGCACGTTTGTGCTGTTTAATATCTCATTGACAAGGAAGGGCAACAGAGAACATAGCGCTGCCAAGGTGAGTTATAACATTTTCCCAGAGAGGAGCACTAAGCTTTTTCATTCAGTGTTTCAGCAGTGCTGTGCACCTCTTTCACAGTCCAAGGTTTCCTGCAGAAAGAGGTCTACTGTGTGTATTTGGGAGGTTGGAGGGTATTGTCCCTGCTCAAAGAGAAAGCACATGGATGAAAGCAGTGAAGCGTGGTGTCAAGCTGTCAGCTTCAGCTCACACTGTTACCTGCTCTGAGCATCCAGAGCCCACTGCAGCCTGCACTGGGGGAGCCAGGCTAAGGGAACAGCTTTTTTTTTCATACTGTCTATACATTAGGTCAAGTGGGGGATCTTCATAGATTATTAGATGTTGACTAAACATGTTTATGTGTCCTTTCTGCTCCCTGTCCCATCTTTTGTCCCCCCTCCCTCTCTCTCTCTCTCTTTCTTTCACATCACATCATGGTCAGGAAATCATAAACTTCAACTGCCGGAAGCTGGTTGCCTCTATGCCGCTCTTTGCCAATGCAGATCCCAACTTTGTGACATCTATGTTGACCAAGTTGCGGTTTGAGGTGTTTCAACCAGGGGATTACATCATCCGGGAAGGCACCATTGGCAAGAAGATGTACTTCATCCAGCATGGCGTGGTGAGCGTCCTCACCAAAGGCAACAAGGAGACCAAGCTGGCAGATGGCTCCTACTTTGGAGGTATGTGTCAGTGAGTCACCTTTACACAGCGATACCCACTTTGTCCTGGATGCACAGGGATGGCAGCACGTGGAACTGATGCCCCAGGCACCTCCTCCTCTACCCTCGTCTCTGTTCATCTCATCTATCTTGCATCTTCCAATAATTGTGCAATAGTTGTGTGACTGCGAGTTATAGGCAATGCAGGAGTCTAGATAATAAATAATAACAAAATGGAGAGGGGAAACTTAGTTCTTGTAGATTGATTTCTTTTTGCCTCAAGCAAACTGACAGATCTGAGAAGCTGAGAACCTACAGGGGAAAAAAAAAGAGCATTCTCAGATCTACAAGCACATTTATAGTGTTGCCTGGTCCTGCTGTCTGGCATCTATTATACAAGATACCATATAAGCACAGAGGAAAAAACATAGTCCTTCATCTCCCCAGCCTGTAGCTCAGCAAAATGTGGTGAAGGTCACCAGGCAGGTGTAATGTATCAGCAGCAGAGCTCTGGAGCAGTGAAACTAGCGTGAGGTCAGAAAAGACTGTAAAAGATCGAGAATATTGCTCTTATGAGTAACACACAGACACCCCTCCTATCAGAACCCCACAGAGACCTCACTGACAGCCCGAGACAGACAGCACTGAAGTAAAAGCACTGAACGCATCACAATTAAAGGCCTTCTGAGAGTAGTGGTCAACAGCTCGATGTTGAGATGGAAAACAGTGACAAGTGGTGTCCCTCAAGGGTCTGTACTGGGACCAGTGCTGTTTAATATCTTCATTAATGACACTGACAGCAGGACTGAGTGCAAGTTTGCTGATGATACCAAGCTGGGTGGTGAGGTTAACATGCCAAAGGGAAGGGATGCCATCCAGAGGGACCTGAACAAGCTGGAGAAGTGGGCCCAGGTGAACCTCACGAGGTTCAATGAGGCCAAGTGCAATGTCCTGCACCTGGGTAGGGGCAATCCCAAGCACAAATACAGGCTGGACAGAGAATGGCTTGAGAGCGGTCCCAAGGAGAAGGACTTGGGGGTACTGGTGAACGAAAAGCTGGACATGAGCCACCAATGCCCCCTCACAGCCCAGAAAGCCAACCACATCCTGGGCTGCATCAAAAGTGTGGCCAGCAGATCGAGGGAGGGGATTCTGCCCCTCTGCTCTGCTCTGCTCTGGTGAGACCTCACCTGGAGCACTGTGTCCAGTTCTGGGGTCCCCATCATAAGAAGAACATTGAGCTGTTGGAGCAGGTCCAGAGGAGGCCATGAAGTTGATCAGGAGCTGGAGCACCTCTCCTACGAGGACTGACTGAGAGAGTTGGGGCTGTTCAGCCTGGAGAAGAGAAGGCTTCAAGGGGACCTTATTGCAGCCTTCCAGTTCCTGAAGGGGTCCTACAGGAAAGCTGAGGAGGGACTTTTTACAAGGGCAGGTAGTGACAGAATGAGGCGGAATGGTTTTAAACTAGAAGAGGGGAGATTTAGACTAGATACTAGGAAGAAACTCTTCACTGTGAGGGCGGTGAGACACTGGCACAGGTTGCCCAGGGAAGTTGTGGATGCCCCCTCCCTGGCAGTGTTCAAGGCCAGGTTGGACAGGGCTTTGGGCAACCTGGTCTGGTGGGAGGTGTCCCTGCCCATGGAGGGGTTGGACTGGTGATCTTTAAGGTCCCTTCCAACCCAAACCATTCCATGATTCTATGATTGTACTGAGAGGGGACAGAATGAAGCCTGCCTTTCCTTCTCTTCTGTAAGGCCTTTTTTTAATGAAAAATTCGCTATCATGCATTTCCTCCACTTTTCTTAGACTGGACTGACAGCCAGCATACAGCACAGAGAAGAGTGCTGGCAGTAGTAGAAGAGTAGCTGACTGCAGGGTAAATACACCAAGAGTTGGTAGATGCCACTAACTCGGCTTAGTCTGACAATCTGTAAGCTTTTGGCACATCTAAAAAAACTTTGAAAAGATAAATGTTCTGTGTGGGGAGATCAAAATTACTTCCAGGCACCAAAGCCACAGGTCAGCACAAAGCTTTTTCTACAAATCTAGAGAGAGAATTAGCTTCAATCAGAGCATGGCTTGACCTTCTGCTTCAAGTGCCCATGAGGAGCTGGAGAAAGACAGCTTCTCCACTCTGAATGCACAAATGATATCTTTGATAATCCACTGTAACAAAACTTGGCTGGCTAATTGTATCAGCAAATCCCTGAGGTGCAGCTGTGTGTAGCAGCTGCCACAACTGAGCCTCCATGTATTTTTTAATGTTACTGCATACACAGAATATTACCACTGTTCATGTTTTCAGTGGGAGAGCAGGTAGAGTTCAGCCAGAGAGGAGACTGGGTGGCAGGCAGGACTGCCTATGAGTGACAGTGCTAGGTCTTGTATCACCAGGGTGATGCTGTCTGTCCCCATGTTCTCAGGCTGGGTCTTTCCTTCCAGAAATTTGCCTGCTGACTCGCGGCCGGCGCACGGCCAGCGTGCGAGCTGACACCTACTGCCGGCTCTACTCCCTCTCAGTGGACAACTTCAACGAGGTGCTGGAAGAGTATCCCATGATGAGGCGAGCTTTTGAAACTGTGGCTCTTGACAGGCTGGACAGAATTGGTAAGTAGAAGATGTAAAGGTCTCCTTCCCATTACCTGCTGCCCTGGCACTCCCTCTCCAGACTTGGTCCTTAGTTGCCTTGCTGGAGTTGTGAGCTGAAGGAGATCCCAGTCTGATTACAGCTCCTACCAGGAGTCCCATTCACGATCAGTTAAATGCACATCCTTCTCTCTCTCTTTCTCACTCACTCACTCTTTCTGCCAGCTCCTGCTTCCATTTGTTTCCCTTCTCAAGAGTTCTTTTTTGAAGAACTGAGATCTGCAATCTGAGGCCATCAAGGCCATGCTGGTGAATTCACTAGATTTTGAATTTTAGCTTAGAATGTATAAACACCCACAGCCTCCTAGGTTCAAGAGAAAACTGACTAGGCTGCAATCAAACCTCAGTATCTCAGCAAAATATTCTGTGGCAGAAATAATCTTTCAGCATGGGGACTTCAGTGTTTTTTGGAGTGTGACCTGGTTTTGTATGACTGTATGGGTCATTGATATTAATTTTTTAATACTAGCAACCATATTGATGAGGAAGAATATTCTTCTCTGCTATATCAATGCATAATGAAATGCAGACCATGATGCTCCTTTTTGGGACAGGTTTTTTTCTGGTCATAGTTGACAAGGAACTGGAGAAGCAGAAAGTGCTGTAGGGAAGGGAAAGCTTTGAGTGCTTTCTGATCCTGAAGACACTCTTGTGCAAAGCTATCAGCAAAACATAACCACAAAACACTTGCCCAGCTGTCCATTAGAGTCCAACTATAAAGGTATTCGGTAGAAATAGGCACCTGATTGAACAAAGACATGGAACAATTTATAAAAATCTAACCTCCCACAACCCAAATTAAACACAATTACCCAAAGGATATTCTTGAAGTGTTATACCTCATAGAGACCCGTCCCAGGATGCTCTCCTGTCCTGTGTGAGATATAGCCTATGCTGCAAACAACCTCGTCTAACTACAGGAGACCAGGATAACATTCCTTGGTCACAGCCAGAGATGTTTGACACAGAGAGATTAAGTGACTTACACAAGGTCATGCAGGAAGCCTTTACAGAGCTGAGAAGCGAGCATTTCAGAGTCCCAGCCTAACCCCTTTAGCTTCTTATTAGACATCTCTTAAATCTGCATGCATTTTCATTGCTTTTCAGAATCGTAAAGGTCAGTGCAGGTCTGGATACGATGCGGAAGGTGAGGAGGATAATGGGGTGAAGGGGTAGGGAATAAGCTGGCAACCCAGCAAGGGGCATCCCATCTCTGGGTCTTTTCATGCCAGGAACATTGTATTCTGTGCATCTCATTACCTGCTGCAAATCAGAAAGTGTGACCCCTGAGGAAAGGTTATGAGCTAAATATGTAGAGTTTGGCAAAGCCCATGCTAATGAGGCCCCAGTGTAAGTGGCAACAGTCCCATCACTTGGGTTATTTAAATTAGACTGAACAAACCACTAAGAAAATGTCATGTCAGGCACAACCCGGGACGGGCCAGCTTGACATTATCTCGGATTCTTTGGCCGTAGATGGTCAGTGCTGCTCAGCTTCTTAGCCTGATGCCCTCTGTACAGGCAAGCAGAGTGTCCTGCGCTCCTTGTCTCTGCCCTGTGTGCTGCTGCACACAATAACTAAAATCTATGGAAAATTCTGAACCAGCATGAAGAACCTCACATGCTTTTTCCCTGAGGAGAAATTCCCTTTCACACACAGCTGCAAAATGTCAACATAAGGTCAGAAGGTGACATGGAGCAACTAGAATAACAGGCCCTTTGGTGCACAGCTCTGGCACTGCCCTCCTCTCCTTTTGCCATTCTGCTGACCTGAGACAACATCAGTGCCCCACATGGAAAATCCCAGTACTGCCTCTGTTTCCCTGGCAATCAGACTTGAGAGCTGCCTGTTTCCTCAACTCTGCATCCTCTACTATTGCAAAATGGCATCTTCATAGCACCTTCCAATGCTGTTGTGCCCAACACTCTTTGGGTGGAATTTCCCAAAAGAGCCTAAGGGAGTTAGGCACACCCTACTGAATTTGGTAGATCCCATGGAAATCCCTGTCTTTATAAATAAGGCATTTCTTCACCGTCCCCTGAAACACGCATTATCCAGAAAGAGCAGCGCAGGAGCTCTGTAACAGCATGTGAGTTTTTAGGAAAGTCAAGATTACTGCATTCTGCTGAGACTCTCAAAGTAGAGGGATTATTCTGGAGGATTGACGTTAAGCAACAGCAGTTCATAGAAGTCAGGTGTGAATAGAGGCAGGACTATATTTTTGATTCCTGGTACGTTCAGCTCAATGGGAGCCTCTTTCCAAGTCAGTGGTGCATTCACTAACTTCCTTCTACCCCGATGACAACGTGTCCTTGAGAAGCCTATGCCTCACCGAGTACATGAAATGATTCAGAGGGCTCTGTCACTGTTCTGTTATCAGGATGAGATCCATCCAGTACTACACAGAATCACAGAGTGGTTGGGATTGGAAGGGACCTTTGGAGATCATCGAGTCCAAACCCCCTGCCAGAGCAGGTTCACCTACAGCAGGTTGCGCAGGATAGCATCCAGGCAGATTTTGGATATCTCCAGGTATTGAATATCTGAATATTCATAGAGTCATTGAATCACAGAATACTAAGTTGGAAGGCACCACAAGGATCTTCTAGTCCAACCTTTCAAGGTAAAAGTATAGTTTAAATGAGATGAGTCAGCACCCTGTCAAGCTGACTCTTAAAACTGAACAATGTCAGGGAATTCACCACTTCCCCTGGGAGTTTATTCCAATATCTAATTGATCTCATGGTAAAAAAAATTTCTCCTGGAGTTCAATTGGAATTTCTTCAGAAGCAACTTGTGTCCATAATATTCCCCGTGTGCAGTGAGGAATCAAGACAGCAGGGAGAACAATCTCAGCCCATCCAGACACGGAGGTATTTGCAGGATTAACTGCTGCACAGAGAATTTGGAAAGCATGGTCTAAGCTTGTCTAGGTAGCAGGGAGACAGGATGAGAATGAAAGTCCTCATCCCTTGAAGCAACAGGAGCAGCACTGCTTGACTGGAGGTGTGATGAAGCATTCACTTTGCAGAGCAAATGCACCTTGAAAGCCTGTGGCTTGGAGAGGGAACACACCCCCTGAACTGTGTGTCCCCATTGCTTCCTGCTGGTAGACCGTCAGTGCAGCAGCATGGACGGCACAGCCCCCCAGGGAGCTACCTTGATTGCTCGGCAAAGAGTATGTTGATGTATCCTTGTAACCTCTCTTGTCAGTGGGAATTGATATTGGCATCTCGCCTGTGCCATGCATGGCTGGGGAAGAAGTTTCCCAGGTGTTTTGCACTTGCGGGAGCTCTTTAAAGACTGGAAGGGATTAGTCTCCGTGTATTGACTAAGGCTGGGATTCCACAAAGATTTGTGTCCCTGCTCAGCTCTCCTCTCTGAGTAACTTTGGACTCTACAGAACGCCTCAAGCTGTAGAATATCACACATATGACTCAGGGCCTGAAAATTGAGACTTGAGGAAATTGGGCTGATCACTGATTAACGATCATTTCATCACTGATTAAATCTTCCACTTCTTCTTGACCGAGCTGTAAATTTTTTCGAGTATTTGTGTGTTGATATGGTTTGTTCATGTCTTCAGTGAGTAATTCTTCGTCTGACGAGCATTTGTGAATTGTCCCAGTTTGTGATGTGTCAGTTACGTAAGTCGCATCATTCTGTTCCTGACAGGCTTTGAAACTGGCTTTCAGTGACCGCTGAAGCTTAAAATTAGATTTTCACAAGCATTTGCACTTGTAAAACACAACCACTCAAATGTTCATTGAAAGTAAATACAATATGGGTCGTGAATATTGTCAAATCAGAATTCACTGATGCATTCAAAAAATGGTGAGGGGCAATTATTTTCCGTTGTTCGTTGTGCTGTAATAAATACTATAAATGTCTATCATAAGGTTGCTTACCATCCATATCAAGGGCACTGGTGAGAGCTGAAAGCTTACTTAAAGCCAGAGGAGGTTAATTTTCATTTTCATCTGGAATTTTTCACCACACAGTTTGAAACGCATGCATTTTGAATGCCAGTCCATATGTGGTGGATCCCAGTTAACCCAGGATTTAAAATGCCTTGCATTTCCTCCAGGCATTGTAGATGCTGAAAAACCAAAGCAAAACTAAGACAACAGAGTACCAGTCTGTAAATATAATTATATCATATTATTGCTGTGCAAGAGTGTCTGTTCAAGATATTACAGTGCGAGAAGTTTTTAAAGCTTTCATCTAAACAACCCACAGAAATAGCTGTTCCTAAACTTTTTGACCGGGCACCCTATTTGTCAGCTCCTGAGCATGCTTCTGCAATTGCGATTCTGTTGGACTTGCAACCCCGCTTGCCTAGGTCATACTGGGGGATCTGCTGCCTCAGAGGAGGGGCTGGTCCGGGGCAGGCTAGGTGAGCTGGGAATGAGAAGGTCTGGGATCTGCGCCAAGCTCTGCCACAGATTCCCCGTTTGTCCTTGTCACGCCTTTGCTCCGTGCATCAGTTTCTCATCTCCTGCTAAAAAGAAAGAACGCTAACAAAGGTGGAGCTCAGTCTCTGAATGCTTCTGAGCTGCCTGCTCCCTTGTGGCAGGTGCTGTGCAGGTTCATAGAAAAAAAAACCAAAAAAGGACTGAAATATTTGGTTTATTTAATAAAATAAATATGTACTCAGCATAAATTTTAGACTGTATCCACGTTGTAGTGCCAAATTTGTTTACTGTACGCAGGTGAGTAACCCCTAAAGAGCTGCACATGTGAGATGAGCAAGCAGATTTGGTCATAAGGCTATATGGGTATATAGATATTTATGTATGCATCTTATTTGAGGCTGCTGATACAGGCACAGGTGGTGTAAAGATAAAAGTTCCTGTGGCCTATGCTAGAATGTGTGTACTTTGGGAGAAAGCTTTATTTCAAAATCACATTGAGCTCTGCCCAGCCCTTTAAGGACGTGAAATTTTATTATCCAAGTCCTGAGCAGGTGAGGGTATCAGTGACTGACAAGAGGTGGCACAGGTTCTTCTGTGCTGTGTCCTCTCTCATCACCTCAATCACTCACGAGCATAACTGTTTATGAGGAATCAAAGTTCAAATGCCACTGTGTGTATTCCTCTGACTTGAAATCCTCTCCCATCATTTCCAATGCCACGATATGGAAATCTGAATGTGACTCTTATAGCCAGCAGAGAGAAAAAGGCATTTATATAGAGTGTGATTTGTCTTCTCCTAAGGTGGTTATCTCAAATGGCTTAGGTGAAACACACCCAGGCAGTGCGATCTAGCACAGATATGCAAGGTAGGAGCTCGAACGTAAACAGGAATTAAGTATCTAGATTTATTTTTATTTGGAAGTGAAGGCTTAGACTCAGAGTATTTTCTGCTTAGCCTAAGGAAAGATATCAGCAACTCACCAGCCACAAGTGAATGCAGATGACTTCAGCTTAATTAAGGTGAACTGGCAACCCTGTTGACCTGAATATTGAAGTGCCATTTCTTATGCAACTCTAGAAGGAAAATCAAGGCTAAGGCACCCCAATAGAAGAGACAGTGGGGAGTGGTGGTAAGATCTCAGGAGACCTGTCTTTGTAGATGACCTTGGTCACATCAGTTTATCCCAACCCACCCATGTCTGCCTTGCAGGGTGCAAGTTCTCTGGGAAGATTGGTCTTCTAGGCACGAGTCACTAGGAGCACAGACAGGCAGTTGGCTACCTGGGAGACATTAAGCAGAAGTGAGAGAGATAGGGGAGTGGTAGGAGATGTGATATATTTGTGCCCCATCTCCATGGGTCCCTCCAAGTTACTAAATTCCTTTTACATTTAGAGAGCCACGTCCACAGCTCTTTGCTATCTGCATCAAAATAAACCACCTGTTCAAATAACATTTTACCATTCCAACATTTTAAAAAGTAATTTTCAAACCCCTCTTTAATTACATGAAGTAGGGCCTGTTTACCAACCACACCTCTAGACTCAGGAGACTTTTCCTGTCCAGTAGCTATCTGCAACCAGATGACACTGCAAAGCGCATAACTGAGAGAAAAACACTGCCAGAACGTCCAGAGGCTTCCAGATCTGTCCCTGTCACAGCTGTCAGCTCCAGCAGGGCACTGAGAATTGAGTGCAGCAGCTTTGGCTTCGGACACAAGCACTTCTACCACTTGAGGAGAAGGCAGCTCTTTGGCTTCAGTCTCCACCGAAAAGTAACAGCCAGGACACCATGCTTCAGGCAGCACAGAGCATCACAGGCACTCCAGAACTGTACAGTTCTTACACGATGGATATTCACAGTTTGCTCTACATAGCTCTCTCTGTATTTTTTTTCTGCAAAGCTCTGTATGATGGGCATAAATATGAAGAGTGAGAGGGAAGAACTTAATTTATTTTAGGTTTTGTGTAATCGTCATGAGATCCATCAGATAGCATTATTCACCGTGTATTGTTTGACCCAGTGGTTGTGTTTGTTCTGTTAAAAGAGATGCCACATATTTTGGAAGATATCTATTTGGTTTATGGGAGAGGAGAAGCAATCAGTGGCAGGCCTGAGCTCTACAGGAAGGGAAGACCTCCTCTTGGAAAGGCATGGAACTGTCCATTTTACAGTTTTGAACTCTATTGTTTGTTAAGATGGTAATAAGGAAACAGATTGAGCTAACCTCCCCAGAACGGTGGGCTCTACACGGAGACAATTGATTTCTCTTTCAATATGGTAGTTGGCTTTCCTGCAATAAAACCCCTGTGTACAGGTGTAACTCCACCTAGGCTTGAAGATGAGGAGGAGATATTGTACTTCAAATATGCCACCAGAGCTCAAAGGATACAGCTTTAGGAAGAGAGAAATTAAACTGCGGTGTGCAGGTAGGTGCTGCCTCGTGCGTAAGAGCACACAGCTACTGCAGAGCGTGTAGCGGCATGAGAGCACACATCTACTGCAGAGCGGTTCATCGAGAACTGCCCCTCCAGTCTGTAATGTGTTTACACAGCCAGGCTCTCAGGAGAGTTAGTCTGAATTAGCTTCTAGAGCAGATTTGTTAAGTGCACTGAACTCCTCTGTGGATGCTCTCAGAGCTGATCCAGCTGGCTCTGCTTTGCATCCAAGAGCTACTTTAATTCTGAGCAGAGACCTTTACATGACAGTTAATACAGTTCAGTGTAGGTTAACTTACATCTGAAAGAAAGTCAGGCTTAAACTGGAAAAGAGCATATATACTGGGAGTTAAGAATTATTTTGAAATCTCTGTTCCAGTTAATTTCTCTGTATACGTGGACTCTTAAGAGCTGGTGCAGCAAGACCTTCCAACCAGAATAGTCCCAGTGCAGAAGAGTTCTCCCAGGGCATAGCAGCAATTGTTGAGTATGGCCAGGGTTTCTTTGCCCACAGTTGCCAGTTGCTGTATTGTCCCTCTGGAGACAATGGCAACAAGCTGAATTACTGCAGGAGAGCAGCTCAGGACACAGGTAACCCAGAGGCAAGGGACGGCAAAGACCACCTTCAAAGCTGCAATATGCTGGGAGCCCTTCACTGCAACCAATGATCCAAGCAGGGTGTTAAGTACCTGGTCGTGTATGGAAGAAGCGAAGACCTGAAAGAAGTAAGCATGTGGCAGGGGGGCAGCCACTTTGACAGCAGGCCAGGGCACCATCCAGCCTCGTAAAGTGAGATTATTTAAATACATGCAAATTCAGAAAGCAATTTAGTGACCTGAATTCTTAAACTGCAGCCAGTGGGCTTAGACTGAACTGAAAAGAGAAATGAACAGAAAGTCAGAGCTAATTTCCCCTGTGTCTGTGCAGAATTTTAACAACAGAAGGCTAATTTTGATTATTTGATAGAAGAACTATTGCTGAGTGCTGGCTCCTTTTATAAAATTGCATAAGCCTTTCTTCCTGTTCTTTTGTGCACAATCTACAGTTGAGAAAAACCTGGCTTTGCAATTCCTTATTAAAGCAGCAACATCTATTTGCTTAGTTTCCATTTTCTTACATAGTAGCTTTGCTATGAATATCTTCTATGCTCTAAACACCTTCTCTCTCCCCCCCACCCCACCCCCTCGTATCTAGCCTATTGCTGCAGTGAGGAAAACAAGGTGTTTTTATGAGCCAGAGCCCTCCATTAATGGTATTTGATTTTGTCCGACTATGGAAAAAAAATCATCTTGTGCTAGGAGCTGCACAAAGAGAACAAAGAGTCAGTTGTGCCTTTTAGTGTCCCTCAGTCCTGTCCAGGGGCACATCCAGCCCGAGTGACTGCTTGAGATCCACCCAGTCCTCCCATCAGCACATTGTCACGCTCCTCTTGCCCTGGTAAAACCCAGGAGAGCTTCGCTTTCATCTGTAGAAACACGAGGGGCCTTGAGCTACCTCAGAGGAACACGGATGGGGAGCTGGTACGTGAGGGGGCTGTGGATGGCTCCTGTGCCAGCTCTGAGGCATCTCAGTAAATTTGCATAGTGCTTTTGGATTTAGGGGAAATGCTTGGGTGGATTGTTTGTCTTAGTACCTCAGGCTCTGCTCAGCACTTTAATTTATCTGGGATAAACAACATAGAAGGGAAACTCTGTACCATACAGCTTGCCTGCTTCCCTGATGAGATTGGAGGGGACACAGGAGTCCCTTTTCCTCTCTCCTAATGAAGTTTCTCAGCAGCTTACCAAGAACACCAGGCTCTGTTGAGGTTCACTGAGTGGAGCTGTGAGCTGCAGAACATCATTTCAATTAGGCTTGCACAGAGCCAAACTAATCAACCTTTCAGTCCTTTGATTGCTGTCTTTTTTGCTCTCCTTTTGAGGCAGGTGCTGTGACAATAAATCCAGAGCAGGAAAAATGAATTTGAAACTGAAGCAATTTCATAGTAAGAGAGGGAAGAAATATTTCAATAGAAAGAACCTCAGAACCACTGGCCCAAGCTAACTGGCTCCTGCTGCCTTGTTCCACTGGTGGCTTTTGGCCTTCAGCAGACCTGCCAGGAAAATGTCTTTATCCCAGCAGGGCTCTGCTGGGTGCCTCTTCTTTTCTGGTGCTGGTTGGATGGAGGATTTTTCTCCAGAAATGACCAATATGACTTTTATTGGTGTGTGGAAACATCAGGTAAATGATGCCATTAATTAGAATGGTGGAACCAATCGATTTTTCAGTTTGCTAACCAAGGACAATTTTGAAAAATGATTTTGAAAAATTCCTCTTCCCTTCAACAACGGAAAGAATGGTCTCAGTGATTTTTAAATGTTCTGGAGCAAAAATCTGAGACTTTCTTGGCAGAACAGAAAAGAAAAAAATAATCTAATAAAACAGATGAGCTGGGCTCAGGAAAACACAGAATCACAGAATCACAGAACGTTAGGGATTGGAAGGGACCTCAAAAGCTCATCCAGTCCAATCCCCCTGCCGGAGCAGGAACACCCAGATGAGGTTACACAGGAAGGCGTCCAGGCGGGTTTTGAATGTCTGCAGAGAAGGAGACTCCACAACCTCTCTGGGCAGCCTGGTCCAGGGCTCTGTCACCCTCACTGAGAAGAAGTTTCTTCTCAAATTGAAGTGGAACCTCCTGTGTTCCAGTTTGTGTCCGTTACCCCTTGTCTTATCGTTGTTTGTCACCGAGAAGAGCCTGGCTCCATCCTCGTGACACTCACCCTTTATATATTCATAAACACCAATGAGGTCTCCCCTCAGTCTCCTCTTCTGCAAACTAAAGAGCCCCAGCTCCCTCAGCTGCTCCTCATAAGGGAGATGCTCCACTCCCTTGATCATCTTTGTAGCCCTACGCTGGACTCTCTCCAGCAGTTCCTGTCCTTCTTGAACTGAGGGCCCAGAACTGGATGCAATATTCCAGATGTGGTCTCAGCAGGGCAGAGTAGAGGGGGAGGAGGAGCTCTCTTAACAAAGGGAACAAAGAGTCAGTTTTGCCTTTTAGTGTCCCAGTAAAGTGTAATGTAATTTCATAGGAAAATGGCAATGTTCTGTTTTAAAACTGACAAAAATAATAATTCCAAGGTGTTTGCTGGAATTGTTTTATCAAACTGACCCAAATTTAAGGAGCTTTGATCAAACCATTGCCAGGAGATAGTATGCTTGTTTGGGAAATGTTAGCATATACTCTATTTAGTGCCCTGACGGGGAAACCAGAGTCTGCTGTTCAGCGTTTTCTGTGTCGTCAAGAGCTCTGGTTGTGAAAACATCAGTCCCTTCAATTCAACCATGCAGCCCTGATTAACATTGCTATGGGTTCTCATTTGAATTGAGGGCAGCACTGGAAATTGCAGGCTATTCAAGCACAGACAAGCAAATCAGAAGCCAAAGACAGGTGACATGGAATTAAAAGAGTGAGATGAGGTGTAATGATGGAAACACAGGGTAATTGCTGGTATTGAGCTTTTCGGAAAGCTGCACCAGCGACATCTGCTTTTTCTCCTTCGTCTACCCCTGACCATTCCTCCCCGGCCCGGTTTTGCTACAGTCAGTTAGCAAGAAAGCAAATGTGGTAAGGCAGCTTTTTTGTCCGTCTGCTTTGAACTCAGCAGGCTGTCTCCCATCCGCATCCTGACCTTGCAGTGGTGTGAGATAGCTACAGATTCCCCATGCTGAGATTTGTACCTTCAGCTCCAGAAAGAGAATGCTTACAAACCTGCAGTCTGAATCGCTCTGTAACTCAAGTGTGCTGGCCAGATTCCCTCTTAGCTGACAATTTTATTGAGGTAGGTTGTTCCTTCTCTCCAGGCTTGGAGCAGTCAGTACTCCCATTTCTGTTTCAGCAGCTCTTTGTGATCTGTTATGTTTGTTAGCGTGTATGTGATTCTAGTAGATACCACGTGGAAATTACCATGTGTGGGCAGTGTGAACCTCTGCACCACTCACTCCCTTTCACTGTATGTTCACTGCAGAAATGCTCTTAAATTTAAAGGCAACATTCATACTTCCTCTGGTGTGCCTGGCTACACGAATGGCAACTACAAACAGGATCTGTCTGTTCAGGGAATATTTGGATCCATCCCATACCACCACCCACAGCAGACATGTCCCAGATGCACCAGTTGCAGATTCAGAATCAAAATTCTGTCAGCATTTTATGATTTTATGGTGCAGTCCAGTTCACTCTGGAAAGGTTGACCAGGGACCTGTAGATTGCCAGCTTTACCCGCTCTGAACAACTGCGTAGCACTATTGCATAGCAGTCAGTTATTAGAGTTATACCTTGGCATTTATAGAGAGATAAACACTTGATTTTTATAAGTACAGTAAAGGAAAAACCCTTAATGTGTTCTTCCAATGCTTAACTGCAATTACAGTTAGATTGCTCCTTCTGTTTTTTTAATGGGCTTGTCTAAAATCACAGTAACTCGTGCGTTCTTCTGGAACCGAAGGGAATGGTTCTTAGTATCTCCTTTATACTTTACAGTGAGGAAATGGTCCTTATCTGTGCAGTAATTATTTCACCTTTTTCTGGTGGTCGATTTGGAACTTCATAGTTGTATTTGAGACTCTACCATTTAATTTTTTTTAAGACACCAGAATACCAGCTACCCTCTTCAGAGCATCGTTTGAGTTCTTTGCTGCCGGATGTTTGATTGTACTTACACTTTTAGACATGTAAGGGACACATTGAATGTGTCAATAATGTCAACAGTTGAATTATCGTGAAAGTTGTAATTTCATGAAAGCATGAGACGAGTTTAGTGAACAAGCCCTTGTTTACAGGAAACTTAAGTGACATGAGCTGTGCTGCCAGCCTTTAATTCTTAGAGCATGACATGATCTGGGGGTTAAAATCCACAGTAATTTGCAAGATGCTGTCTGTTTGCCTGTACAGGCACTAAAAGTGATCAGACAGGAACCAGCAGAAATGACATTTGAGTCAGAGAAAAAGGTTTTGCGAATGCGTGCGGGGCCTGGGGATGCGTTTGGTTCAGGAGGGTTAATACAGCTTTTGATCTGATCCAAACTGGCTGGTGCCTTATCTAGAGGTGACCCTTGTACACACACCCCCTGAGCTTCGTCTACAAAATGAGCTCTGTACAGACATGCAACCAGAGGGCCAGGTACACACATGCATGCACACAGAACTTCAGAGGCTGAGCCCTTCAAATCCGTACAGCTTCAATAAACAAGAGTAAAAAGGAAGCCCATAGGCAGGTGGTTGTCATCAATTCAAACTGGCATAGAGAACCCTTGAAAAGGCAAGAACAGGGATCCAATCCACACCAATTTTGTAAGAAAATCATTCAAATCAACATATACCAGCTCCTTCTAAATCACTGCTGGCCCAGTTACCAATTTGCACGCTGTTATGAGAACAGAGATATGAAAGCCGTTGTGCAGAGAGCCTGTCTGCATTAGAAATCTTCTCCTTTGAGAATGCATCTGTGCTCTGGAGAAAGGGCATGGCTGGCAGCGTCTCAGGCCTCTGCATTGGCTGGTTCTGTCCTTCAGTCCAGGAGAGAGCATCCCTTTGGTGCCAGGTGCGCTCTCAGGCCAGACAAACTCATTACGCCACATTTTCCAGCCCATTGAAAAGACAAAACGCTGAGCTCATGTTTTGCTGCAGGCTAGGAAGTCCAGCTGGAACATGACGTTTGCTAGCCTGCAGTTTCCTTAAAGCTGGGGCTAGAAGGGCACGACCAAGTAAGATGGTAGCTGTAGCAGGTCTGAGGGCTCCTACTAGCACATAGAGTCCTCCTGTCATGGAGAAATTTCCTTTTAATTGGAATGCATACTTGACTTCAGGGTGAACGAGCTGCATAAGGCAGATGAGGAAAAGGTGTCACTGTAGCTGAAGACTCAGGAGACTTTCCTGAACTTACATTTTTGAGATTTTTTCCTTTGCAAACACAAAAAACCTACAGTCTTTGGATTTATTCTCTTTTTCTAATGGAAGTTCAGATTATGAAGTGCAAAATGAGAATCTTGGAGATTCATAAGCTTTGCTACCAGTCTGCCACACTTTCCAAAAGTGGCTTTACTGTCTAGCTAAGAACATGTGTCCTGTTGGGCACATTTTTGTGGGATCTTGATGTTCCTTGATCGTACCACAAAAGCAGAAGATGTGATGGTTGTCATCTTGTTGCTGGAGCAGAGACCATACACAGATCCCATAATGACAGTGGAGGGGAGAGAATGCCAACAATTTGAGGAAAGTCTGGCAGGAAGCTTTGAGGAAGCCTCCCATGCCTTGACGTATCAGAATGATTCTTTCTCTCTTCACTTTCTCTACAGGCAAGAAAAATTCCATTCTGCTGCACAAAGTCCAGCATGACCTCAATTCGGGTGTTTTCAACTACCAAGAGAATGAGATCATCCAGCAGATCGTGCAGCACGACAGAGAGATGGCACACTGCGCTCACAACGTCCAGGCTG
>NW_010194259.1:0-8161 GCF_000695765.1 Mesitornis unicolor | reverse complement strand
TGGCCCCCCCTGCCGCATCCACACCCACCCCTGTCATCTGGACTCCACTCATCCAGGCACCCCTGCAAGCTGCAGCAGCCACCACTTCTGTCGCTATAGCTCTGACCCACCACCCACGCCTCCCCACAGCCATCTTCCGGCCTCCGGTGTCCGTCTTGGGTTCCTTGGGACAGCAATCCAACCAGACTCCAAGACAGCTGAAAAGGCTTCAGTCTCTAATCCCATCGACTGGGCCTTCTGCTGTTGGCTCTCCCTCCAGTACTCCATCCCAGCTGCATACACCAGGAGCAGAAACCCCTTCATCCTCTTCCTTCCACACCCAGCAGCTCGCAGGATTCTCAGCTGCCGCTGGCTTAGGCCAGTTCCAGGTGGGATCCCCTCCAGGTGGCCCAAGCCAGCCAGGTTTGAGCGGTGCATCCTCGGTGGGACTGAGCCAGTTCCAACAAGCACCTTCTGGATCACCCTTAGGTACGGCTCAGCCCATGCAGCAGCAGCAGCAGCAGCAGCAGTCAGCCCTTTCCAGCAGTGGATTTGGGCACTTCCAGCAAGCCACAAGTAGCTCCCCATCAACATCACTCACCCAGCTCTCATCAAACTCACCTCCCAGTCTTCTCAACCAGTTCCAGCCTACCACAAGGCCACTGCAGGGGGGACAGCTACAGCAGCTCTCGGGCAGTGGAACTTTGGGGGGAATGAACCACTTCCAACCCCCTCCTTCTTCCAATTCTCCATCCTCCAGCCTAAGCCAGCTGGCACAGGCCTCTGGTGGGCCGTCCTCAGGCCTGTGCCAAACACATCCAAGTGCATTAGGATCTTTAACTGGAACGATAGCCCAGCTCCATCAAGAACGGCCACCTTTTGCCTCCATGTCTCCACTCCAACAGTCTGGCGTCGCCTCTCCCTGTTATACCCCTTCTGGCCTTAGTCCTCCTAGTCAGAGCCCAGTGGCAACAAGAACTTTTCAATGTGGCCCTTCTGGGGCCTCAGGCTCTCACGGATCTCTGCTCCTGCCGCAGACCGCCAGCCCACCTCCACAGATCCTGCAGTCCAAGAGCACGCCGCCTGTGCCAGCAGGACGTCTGAGCCAGGACATCAAGTTGATTTCAGCTTCCCAGCCATCTTTGCCCCAAGAGCTGGCTCAGACACTGAGCCAAAATTCTCCTCATTCCTCTAGAGAATCTGTTTCCAGCTTCTCTCCTTTTCCTGGTGGAGGGACTGGACTTCTCGGGAAGCCTTGTAGCTCAATTCCTGGGCGCGTGACTTTACCACGTCAGATGTCCTCAGGTTCTTTACCACATCCGCTGGTGTTTGGGGCCGGCGCCGCAGGCGCTGCTTCTCTGACTGCTGGTGGGCGGAAAGAATCCATAGTGCTCACAGGGGATCTGGAACCTGTCAGATCCAAACTGCCCTCCAATTTGTGAGGACTCCTGAGAGCTGGTTATGTCAGCCGTGCAATTCATTTCCTGATTAGACTTCCATGAATCATTTTTTCCTTTCAGGTTTTTTTTCCTCCCTCTTTTTTTTCTCAATTTCTTTTGTTTAGGTTTAACTGTGATTAGAAACAAACAAATCTCCCCCCCCACACACACACAAAAAAAAACAACAAACCACAACAAAAAAATATAAGATAACCAGGTATTCTTAGAGCTATAGATTTTTGGTCACTTGATTTTATAGAATATTTTAATACATGGAACAAAAGGATATGAGCAAATTCAATCCAACAAGGTAACGCACAGATGAGGCGTGTGCCTGAGCTGGAACATATGAATGATCAGCCATAGAAGCCACCAAAAAAAGGTTTTCCTGTTGAGACAAAGATCTGAAGTTGACGTGGGCCATGAAAGGGAGCATCAGGTCAGGCCTGCAGTTGGTGGTTGTGGAACAGCTCTGGTTGGCCTCAGCTTTGCATCGCTTTTCAGCAGCTGTGAACCTAGCCCACAGCACCCAGACACAGGGGGACTCGGATGGCTCGCTGCATGCATTGGAAAGTTTCACTCCCTCCCAGGTTTTCTCCTGTGGTCAGCAGGTTGCAGAGAAAGCAAGAAGAGGGGTGCATTTCATTAATGCAGTCCCTTCAGGGGATTTCAGAAGGGCTGAGTTTCTGTTTGGACTCCATCTGAAGATGATTAATGTGACGAGGAGATGGACGGGCCTGACTTCAGCTGCTTCTCCTTTCTTATTCCACCGATGCTCTAGTGGGAACAAGAAACAATCCCTTGTAAGTCACAGGGAGGGCAGTGAATATCCCCTCTGTGTTTTTGTAGGCGTTGTGGATGTGGGTTGTGTGAGAAGTCCCCTCAGCCAGCAGAAGAGCCCAAGCTTCAACCTCTCCATGGTTTGGAAAGCATGTGTACTGCCTTCCAGGTTGGGGCGTGCAAAGCAAGGGGAAGGATGAAGAAAGAGGCAGCACTTTAACCTTCCCTCGCTCATTTTAATGTCTCAGTGTCCATGGGCTGACTGCTTTTGAAGGGAACTGGGTAGAAACAGATTGAAAAGTGGGGTGCAGTCACCCCAGCCCTCTTCCTCCTTAGCCCAGGGGAGTTTGAGCTGTGAGGCACGGAGGGTAACAGTGGTGCCTGGCCAAGAATCCTTCAGATTTACAACTATGTTTGTACTGGTTAACCAGATTAGACTGGAAATTTGGGTAGCCATGGTCCACGCTTCTCCTCTGATGGGGGAATTGAAATCGTTTGCTTGATTTCACCAGCAATAACAGCCTGCACCCGATTGGCTTTGGTCTCACCCTGCAGTTGCAGCATCACTGGACACATCTGGGGCCTGGCAGGCACCTTAAGCTGGATTTGTGGGGCTCCCCTGGTATAAGGCAGTCAAAGTGGGATGAAGACAGTAAGGGGTCATCGGGTGCACACAGCACTGGGAAGCTACAGCCTTTACCTCTAGAGTAAATGTCTCCTTTTCTTTTACTTTGATCCTTTCTTTCTCTTTTGGTTTTCCTTAGGCCAAGAGGTGTCTCCAGCCACCTCACTGTAAGGTGTCAGGTGCTCAACTTTTCTAACACGTGTTAGAAACACATGTCCAGCCTCCCTCTGTTTCCAGTTATCATGGGGTCCCTCCAGCCCTCAGAGGGGAAGCAGGACTTCACGCAGCAGTGCCAAAAAAACCGTATTATTATCACAGTAACGATACAGGTCCATAGAACTCCCTCTCTTACCTCCTTCCACCCCGATTCTCCCAAAACACTGGCTGACAGTCGTTTTTTTATACCAAATTATTTGCAGAAATCTTGACATGTGCCTGTATCTTGAATGTTGCTGCAAGCATTACTGGGCACTCCTGCTTCAATGTGCTTTGGTGGCTCAGAATTCAGATGTAATCAGCTTTGGTCTTCCTTAAAGGGTTGGGGGAACTCTAGAAATGTTTTTTCTACTAGCTACATACAACTATATACGTGTGAGTGTGTGTGGTGGGAGGGGTGCATGTGTGTGTGTGCGTGTGTGTGTGTGTGTATAGATTTTATATATATCTCTATATATACACACATGCTTTTCTATATATAGTACACAGTTATACACATACGTAGTCTATTTACGCACATGTGTAAGCACGCACGTGCGCACACACCCACACCCACACCCACACACACATTTATATATATATATATCTCCTAGTTTTAAAATACATGTCGATTTTGACCCTCCTGTAGGACTGATTGGCAGGTGATAATTATAATATGTAGATCCTGCTTTTCCAAATATGTACAGGTTCATCTTGAAACAGAATCAGTTGACTGATCAGTTGAAGCAGACTCACACTCTCATGTTTTCAAAGGTACGAGGCAGTTCCTAGAAGGAAGACTCACAATATCCTTTTCAGTTTTAGATCTCTTCTAGCAATCTTTCTTCCCCATATGCTACAGGGCCCTTAGAATGAGCATCTCAAGAGGCTGGGAGTTAAGCTGGTTGGGTTTGGGGTATCTGACATAAGCAGGTGGGAAAGTCTTCAGCCCAGCAATGCCAAGCCCTCATGGATGACTGTCCCGTGACTGCTGCATTGGTACTTGAATCTCAACAACCCCTGTGGACACTCAGACAAACGGAGGTGCACAGAAACACCCCGAGGGCTGTCTCTGGTAGACATGCGTTCCATCCACCACTCTGGTGAACATCCTTCTTCGGTTGGGTTCCTTTGCTTCGTTTTTCACGGGGATATTGTTTGATTTTCCAGTTCTTAGCAGTGCAGTAGCCAATATTGAGTTATTCCGACTGGACCCCAGTCAACACTAGGCTTGTCTCAGTAGGTGGAACTATATTAATTATTACTGTTATTTTTTGGTTTGTTATGGGGGGAAGGGAGGGAAGAGTTCTAGGGGTGGGGTTTGCAATATAAAACACAAAATAAAAACCTTAGTAAATAAAAATGTGAAAAACCCATCTCTCTGACTTGCTGTCTACTTTAAGCACTGAACTTCAGGCAACATGAGATGAGGTTTAAAGAAGAAAAAAAAATCTTGGGTGGCATTTCAGTCCTCTCTTTCCCGTTGAACAGAGAAGATGCAGGATTTTCTCTCACGTCCTGACTGTATTTTCCTGATGTCTTTAGCACTTTAGTAGTGTGTTCACCTGCTGCCACATCTCCACCTCACACGTTCTTGTAGGAACTTTGTATTAAGCCATTGCCAGTAAAAGGTTAAAACTTTTGCCTACACTTGAATTTTAACAGAACAAAGGAGAAATCTGGTAGTTGTTATGCAAATGTGTGTGAAAAATCCTTCACTTTATTGGCAGACATTGCAACTTTGACTTTGTAATCCTTGAAGAGGAGCCTAAGGAGCCCTACCACAGGATACAGACATTAACAACTTGGAGTAGAGACTGTCATAGGAAGCGGACAAAATATGAGAGAAAGGAAGTAGCCAGTTGGAGGTCTCAGACTGAGCTGGATGAGGATGCCAAGGTCAGGACCTGATGTATTTTAGGAAGGTAAAAACTAGTCTCAGCTCTCAGCTTTCATTTCACTCGTGTGATAGCCTCACTAGTAAGACATCAGTAAGTTAGGAACCACCACTTTAAAGAAATGAATACATTGTAGGTGTGTTTTATTTAAAATCAAGAAAAACGGATGACAGCTTTTGCTCATTCACTCTGTTCAGCCTCAGGGACTAAGCTTGTACCTGCCAGCCCAAGGGCCTGACGTGGCAGTGGGACGCGTGCTGCAGACCACGTGAGCCAGACTCGGTGTCCTCGTTATTTTGTGGAAGAGGATCACTTTGGGATGGGGAAGATGTGCACAAGGAAATGCTCCTGTTTGTGTGCAAGCCACAGCATGTAAAAGGCAAATGAGAGAGTTGTTCAAGGCCTGGCACTGTTTGTGCAGGGTCACCCATTGCTGCTCCTCCACCTTCAGGCAGAAGCTGGAGGAAACTGGCCTTAAAAAGAGGTGACATCTCACTGCTTACATCCATGTAGGATGGCACAGGACTTTTCCAACCCCTTGCAGATATCCTGCTGCCAGAGCTAGAGCAGGTCTCCCATGTGAGCTGCTCTGCAACCCCCCCAGGTCAGACTGCCCATCACACCACACATCACTGCAGAGAATATGGCCACTTCTGCCCCTTGGGGCTGCATCCACTCCACAAAAAAGCAAAAGCTTGCAGAAACGAGTGACTGGAGACGTGAGATGGGAGGAGAAAGATGAGGGCATGGGTAATATGTGACTGGGGACACAGGTATCTTTCCGGCAGGCCATGTGCCTTGCTGGGACAAGAGTACAGAGCAGGAATACAGACCCTGGGGGAGACACCAGGATGGGAGCAAAGCTGAGGGAGCTGGAGACCAGGGAGGAAAGGGAGAGGAGCCAGGGTTGGCTTCTCAGCAGACCTGGCAGTGAGGTGCTGGGGATCATGCTTGGACTGAAAGGTTGACCAGGAGGTTTTGCTTCCCACAGGGAAGTGTTACAGCTTTACCACTAGCAAACCAGAGACAGCAGCTGCTGGCACCAGCGAGGGCCCAGCCCCTGATGAGGCAGGATCTTCCTCCTTGAAGGCAATTCTCCCTGCCCAGCACTGGTGGGTGGACGCCACCTCTCCATGCCCCTGCAAGGTTCAGCTGGGGCATCAGTGCCATGTGAGTCCCAAGAGAAGGAAGGAAAGAGGCCAACCCATGCCAAGACCCAGGGAACCCGGTGCCAATGCTCTGCTCCAGTGCTGACCCCCCTCTGCCAGGCTGGTGGCCTGTGAGCTGGGATGTGGGTGGCCCTTTCCCACTACTGAACAAAAGCTGGGGCTCAGTAGTTGCACTCAGCAGCAGAGAAGAGAAACAGGACAGGGAAAGATGCAGATGGGTTTGCCCTCAGGAGCTAGAGGAGGTTTTGTAGCTGTTTTTCATCAGCCACACAGTTCCTTGATCACATTTGCCCCTTTCCCCACAGAGAGCAGCGTTCTGTTTGTGATGGGACATGTGGCCCCCCTCAGACCAGCAGCTGGTTTGGGTTTTAAGCTCAAGCCTACATGCAGAAATCTGCAGAAATTAAATTGAGCCATTTAGGCACATTGTGAGCTATACTAGCCGCCCCCCCGCCCCGACTGCTTTTCTGGCAGGAGAGTACAAAATGGAGAAGCTGGGACACACCAAGGTCCTGTCCCCAAGGGGAGCACCACCTATTTTTCAACAGTGCTGGAGTCTGAGATGCCAAGTGTTTTCCCTCTTTACGGTGTTGGGCTGGGAGGCCTCACTGGAGCCATGCACTGACCCTGCACGTGAGCTGTCTGCTATCAGTGCCACCCTCCCTTGTGACTCTGTTAGCAGCGCCTTGGTGGAGCTCGGGTTGTGGCTGTGCTCAAAGCCAGCGCGGTGCTGGGGCCTTTCCAATGTCCCTGGCCCCGGCCCTGCTTGGTGTTGCTCCCAGCAATCCCAGGGGACTGCTGTCTGGATTGTCAAGGCATCCTCAGACAAATCCCCTCACTGCCTGCTTTCTACCTGTTGGTAAAAAGGGGATGAATTTTCACATGTAAGTATGTGCACATTGGTTTTGTCATTTGCAAAGGCCCCAGACATTTTTGTCTCTCTAATTCCAGCACACTGAGCCTGTGCCTGAGCTTCGCTTTGATTTTAGGCTCTGATTTTAATGGAACGGAATAGGATGCCATCTGCTATTGGCAAATTAAGGGAAGAAAATCCTAACTTCATTCTGCCACTTACAGTTGCAGGAAAGTAGATTGATTTTTTTTCTTTTAAAAAGGCATTGTGAACCAGCTGCCTTTCAGCCTCCAGCTGCCAGCTGACCCCAATCACCAGCAGTGACTGCTCTGCTCAAGCTCACCTTTTAGCAGGCACCTGATTAGAAAAGACATTGTCTGAAGTCTCTCAGAAGAGGTAGGTGCTCTTTTGTTTTAATGGAGGAGAAACAACAGCTTTGCAGGTTAAAATGGGATCTTTAGCCCAGCAAATGCCAGGCCCTTTGTAGGACTTCCACTGAGTGCCCTGGTGTTGGCAAGGCCGCTGCAGGACCCGGCTCTCCTGCCCTGTGTGTGGCCACCTCCTCCAGAAATGCCTCCACCACGGCAGCCACACTGTGTGTGCCCTGTCCTGCCCATTGGGAAGGGACTGGGAGCTGCCTGAAGCTGTCCTGTGGTGCTAGGCAGGAAGGTGTTAACAGCATCTCCCAGTGCCACATGTCTGAACGCCTTCCCCTCTCTGGGAAGCTGCTCTCCCTGACTGTGCTGCAAATTAGACAGCTCTTCAGGGTCATTTTTCCCCCTCTCTTCCTTTTTATTTTTTTTATACACCCTCTTTCTTCAGCTGCGATGGGAATGGTTGGATCTCACCCACACATGGCTCATAGCAGCCTCTCTTGAGGACCACGCGTGCTCTCCCCCTCCAGCTCTGTCAGAGACAGCGTGCAGGGCCAGTGGAGGTGACTCACGGGAGGCCATGGCCAGTTGCCCTCTCCAGACCCGGCACTGGCGCTCAGGTGTCTTGTCCACCCACGCTGGCCTCCTGCTGTGGCCAAAGGATGCTGTCAGCTCCTGCCTTGTGCATACCCATCACCGTCAGCTCCGCTCTGCAGAGGCTCAGTGCAGACACGCTGCCCTGCTGCACCATGGGGGCCAGCAGAGCCCTGGGGTGGCTCGCTGGAAAGCAGGGGACCTGGAGGTGGGAGCTGCTCTTTGCTATTGCTGATGCTCCAGTTGGCCCAGCTG
>NW_010194258.1:0-4811 GCF_000695765.1 Mesitornis unicolor | reverse complement strand
ATTTTATTTATTTAATTCAAGTGTAACACATGAAGACCAGTTTTCAACAGCTAGTTTGTATGTCAGAGCAAGGATCTCTCCATAAGAAGCAGTGACTTTTCCAGGAAATCATTTGTTGCTTTGGAGCCTCAGGGGAATCTGTCAGGATCCTGGGCTCCTTATTCACAATTTCTGTTAAGTGTACCCTGGTCTATCCCTCGCCCACCACCTTACCAGCTGATCTCCTCCCCACCCCAACCTCCCCAGTAGTGGTGGCTATTGCTTGTACCTCCTCTTCAAACTGCTGACACAATTGGCAGTATTTTCCCCCTAAAAAAAGACTTGTCTGTATATCTATCTCTGTCCTTTTGTGGACTAATGAAACCTCTCAAATCCTCTTTAGACTCTTCTCTCTGAGTCTGTTGAAGGCAATAACCTCAAGATTCAGAAGTGAATTTCATTAAGCTCTAGGAACCTGAAGCTATCTTGACTTTATTTAGATATTTTATTCTCTGTTCTTTTTCTATCTATTGTCACAGTCAGGCTGAAGCTGGCAGCTAGGATTTGTTGGTCTCAAAGGACATATCCACTCCCTGTACCTCCCCCTGCCACCTCCAGCATATGCACAGCCTTAATAAGAAAACAGAATTAGAGATTAAAAAGATCATCCAGTTTATCTTTCTACAGACCACAGTCATGTCATCCAGCTCCCCCTATCTGGAGTGCTGTGTTTCATTAAAATGTAAGGTGTCGGTGAGGAACGGTTTTTGAGTACTGATACTCCTGGAGATGTGGGCTATGTACCCAGAAGTATTGGATCATACACTGAACTTGGCCACTTACTTGACTTTCCCTTTGTACTGGTCAGCAGAGGTTACTAGCTACCAAGGTTTGGAAAGAGAATAAACTCATTTTCCATGAAAAAACTAAGTGCATTTTGGGTATTTAAAATCCATATGAATGACTACCTTGATATCTCTATTGTCCGGTGTAACTCCATGTTCTTGCTGGCATGGGAAAAATGTATTGTTTGCCTAGTGGATTACTGTTTTTCTCCTATTTGCTCAACTTAAAAAGCATAAGAACATAAGCCAAAACTAGAATTTGATATGAGAAAATGTTTAAGGCTGAGATAAATCATTTAAAATAAAGGTTTGCAATTATCAAACATTCAGAAGATTCTTATCTGTAAAATTGGCAGAGACATGCAGAGTGAGATTTTTAGCTCTTTTTGTGCAAAGTCTGTCTGATAGAATATTGAATTCATAAAGCAGTCATGCTCCCACATGTCCAGCACATAGTTTATTTGTAGGCATTTTAAAATTGAAAGCCATAAATAACATAATGACTACCAAGAATATGAAATCTAAGTTGAGCTAAAATTTCAGTTATTGTAATTCCAAGAGTGGTATTAAGGCCTGTTGCGATATAGCAAACAGTCAGAAAACTCAGATTAAAATTCTAGGAGGACTAAGAAGAGAAATATGCTGTAACTAGAGCTGGAAGTTCAGTGTGAAGTTCTGAGATTTATCAATTATTAATACAGTGTATGAGCAATGAAAAGTTCATAAAGAAACAATAAGCTATTTTCCAGCTGGAGTCTCCTTGGGGTGAACTGCTGGTGAGTCTCTAAATATTATTGATGCTTAGAATAAAGAATGTGCTGTAGCACTGAGAGGTGTACCATTGGGACCAGAAAAAATGACTTGGAAAGACTTTAAAAAAAAGCTGTAAGTGCTGTTTCTGATCTAGTGTGTGCTTCTGCTGGATCCAAGAGGACATGGAGCACTGGAGATCACAGCAGTGTAAACAAACCACATGTTATTATCTCCAGCACTCTGCTTACCTGATTTTCCTTATTTTGCATCTCTCTCTCCATGAAATTCCAAACAGACAGGATTAAAAATGAATGCTAAAACTGTGAAAACAAATACAGATAGTAGATATAAAGCTTATGTATAGTAATAACTTTTCAAGACTACTTTTTTCCTCATTCATAGAATATTTTCCAAAAATACAGGCTTCAGAAGAGAAACTTAAAGGGGGGAACAATAGTTCAGTTAAGATCGTGAATGAAAATTACTAATACAAGTCAGATAGAATTAAGTCTGGCCAGGGACATCCAGGGCAACAAGAAAAGCTTATATAAGTATGTCAATGATAAAAGGAATACTAGGGAAAACAGAGACTCTCTCCAGAAGGAAATGGGAGACCTGGTTACCTGGCATATGAAGAAGGCTGAGATCCTCATTGACTTTTTTGCCTCAGTCTTCACCGGCAAGTGTTAAAGCCACACAACCCAAGTCATGAAAGGCAAAGGCAGGGGCTAGAAGAATAAAGAATCACCCACTGTAGAAGATCAGATTCAAGCCACATAAGGAACCTGAAGATGCACAAGTCCACCTGATAAGATGCATCCACAGGTCCTGAGGGAACTGGTAGATGAAGTTAAGCCATTATCCATTGTATCTGAGAAGTTGGAGCGGTCTGGTGAAGTTCCCAATGGCTGGAAAAGGGGAAATGTAACCCCAATTTTTTTAAAAAAAAAAATGAAGAGCTGGGGTATTACAAGCTGATTAGTCTCACCTCTGTGTCTGGCAAGATCATGGAGCAGAAACACTTGGAAGCTATGCTAAGGCATATGGGAAATAAGGAGGTGATCTGTGACAGCCAAGATGACTTCGTTAATGGCAAATTGTGCCTGACAAATTTGGTGGCCTTCTACAGCAGTGTTACAGTGTTGGTGGATAAGGGAAAAGAAACTGACATTATCTACCTGGACTTGTGCAAAGCATTTGAAACTGTCCCACACCACATCTTTGTCTCTAAATTGGAGAGACATAGATTTAATGGATGGACTGCTTGGTGGACAAGGAATTGGCTGGATGGTCACACTCAGAGACTTGCAATCAATGGCTTGATGTCCAAGTGGACACCAGTGACAAGTGGTGTTCCGCAGGGGTTGGTGTTGGGACTGATGCTATTTAACACCTTTGTCAGCTACATGGAGAGTAGTATCAAGTGCATCCTCAGCAAGTTTGGCAATGACATCAAGCTGTGTGGTGAGGTCAACACAGTGGAAGGAAGGGATGTCATCCAGAGGGACCTTGACAGGCTTGAGAAGTGGGCCTGAGCAAAGGTCATGAATCACAGAATCACAGAATCACAGAATGGTAGGGGTTGGAAGGGACCTCTGAAGATCATTTAGTCAAACCCTCCTGCTAAAGCAGTTCACACAGGAACATGTCCAGTTGAGTTTTGAACATTTCCAGAGAAAGAGACTCCACAACTTCTAAAGAAATAAAGAATTTTTTTCTTATATTTAAGTTGAACCTCCGTGTTCTGGTTTGTGAGTCTTACCCTTTGTCCTGTTGCTGGGCACAACCAAGAAGAGTCTGATCCCATTCTCCTCACACCCACCATTTAAGATATCTATAAAGATTAGTAAGTTCCCCTCTCAGTGTCCTCTTATCCAGGCTAGACAGACCCAGCTCTCTCAGCCTTTCCTCACATGGGAGGTGCTCCAGTCCCCTCATAATCCTGGTGGCTTCATGTTGGACTCTCTCCAGTCCCTCTAGAACTGGGGGCAGCCCAGAACTGGACACAGTATTCCAGATGTGGCCTCACCAGAGCAGAGTAGAGGGGGAGGAGGACCTCGCTCAACCTACTGGCCACACTCCTCTTAATGCACCCCAAGATGCTATTGGCCTTCTTGGCCTCAAGGGCACATTGCTGGCTCAGGGAGAGCTTCTCCCAGGTCCTTTTCCCCTGAGCTGCTCCAGCAGGTCTGCCCCTATTCTATGCTTCTATGTTTCTAAGTATATGAAATAAACTTGATTGATGTTATCAACTGAATTGATTTCTATTAAAAAATGTGCCTGGAGGCATTAGTCAATCAGCTGGTTTTTGACTGTCCGTTGTTTCAAGACAATAACAGAAAATAGTATAAATTGTTCCAACAAAATTACTATTATATTTTTCCTTTCTTTTAGACTGTCAAGGACTGACTTCTATGTATTTGTCTTTTATAAGTATAAAAAAATCTCTGGTGCTTATTACGCTTACAGATCTATGAATTCACAGCCTCCTTTCCCTCCTACTCCTGAAACCCAACATATTTTTGTAGTATTTACTATTTTCTAGGGATTTTCAGTGGAATTCCTACAGTAGAATAAACCAAGTACTCTGTATATAAGCCTTTCTTGATAACAGATTTCCACACTGTCATTGTATATTGGAAGACCTTGCTTTACTGAGTTAACTCCTTCTGAAAGTAATTTCACAAAACAAATACCACTTTTATTTATCAATTCCCAGGTCATGCACCATCAAAATGCATAGAAAGGATAGGGTCTCCTGACTTATGCCAGGTTATACGAAAAATACTGCAGAGACTGGAAGATGAAAGCAGGAGTAATGGTCAAATTGTGAAACAAAGGATCATTAAGGAAATAATTTACAGAAATGGGCATCTCTAGTCTATTACCCACAAATTGCTGCTGGCTCTCTGTGAAAAGAATGCAGATCACTCACATGGATTTTTAGGAACAATTCGTTTTTGTTCTTTGACAAAATTAGGCAAACCGAGAAGGCTGTGCTGCTTAAGATGACAGACAAGAAAAATACCCGATCTTTCTTTCTTTTTTGTCCCATGTTAGATTTCCTTCCACGTGCAAATAGTTTTGCAAAATGTCCAGTTTTATGGGACAATTTGTCTATATTTTCACCCAATGCTATTTCGATTGCCTGCAAAAATGAATCTTGCATAGCTAGATATAGTTACATATAATGTACATAGGAAACTTGCCAGTCACAAGTGGTGTTCCCCAGGG
>NW_010194257.1:0-13486 GCF_000695765.1 Mesitornis unicolor | reverse complement strand
CTGTGATTCTGTGATTCTGTGATTTGTTCCAATCCCATGCTGAGGTGGAATAGTTTTCCCTCACAGGAGATGATTGTCTTGAAGGCCAGTGAACCACAACAGAACAAGCTTCACAGGGATCTAATCTGCCCAACCAGGGACCCAACAGCCTGGCATCAACTGCAGCAATCACCCACTGCTCAGACCAGGTGTAATTATATTTAAATAAGATGGACAACTAAATATGTTGATACAAAGAAAGAGAAGCAGCAAGTGGCAGAAAAAGGAAAACTACTTACTTTGGTTCTGTACCTTTCTTATGATTTAGGTGATTTTTTAATGTTATGTCTCAAAGATGTAAAGAGATTACTAGGACTTTACAACTTGGCAGTCAGCAGTTTCAAGGAAATTAAAATTAGTTTTCTTTAGTGAAAGGGAATTAAACTGAATCATGTCATAATTCAATTGCCACAGACATGGAAAGTCACTTTTAGACAGTGATTGAACTAATAGGAATTGAGCTCTTTCTTCAACAATATTTTTGCAAACGTCCTCCATAAAGACTCATTTAAAACTCAACACCAACACAGAAGGACTATTTTGTAAAGTGTACTTGATTTACACTGGCAGAATCCTACCAAATTCCGTGGAAATTCTCATTCACAGGCCCAGTCTCTATCCAGCTGTCTGGCTAGATTTTGGTTCTACTAGCTCATGTCAGCCCTTTTTAACTAGAAAACTAATTTTATTCCCCATGCCCCTGAAATAAATTTCATTCATTAGAAGAGAAATAAAGAGTATCTGCATGATTTAACTGTGTTTTATCACATCAGTCTCTGGTGCACTATGGAGGCACTCAGTCATGCTCAGCTTGGTTTTACTTTGGTGACTAACAGGATCTGGGTGTTTCCTTTTCTTCAAGTATGGACAGCAATAGGCTTCACGTGGTAGAATTTACTGAGCATACTAAATAGGATAAAAAATTACAATTTGTTCTGTGATTTGAGCACTTAGATATCAAATGACCTCACAATCATCTTTGACATATTTTACTTCATTTACATGCATGACTTAATTAAATAAATTTTCCCTTTTTTCCTTTTTGTTTTCAGAAAAGAAAAAATTGCATTTTTGCTGTATCTGAGTATCTGAAGCTTGAAGCTGCTGTTCTTCCATGAGTTTTAATTTCAGAACTCCCCAGTATGTCTTAGCTGAGATAGGAAAAGTATAGATAAGTATGTTTATGTGAAGCTTTCTTGAATATTCCCTTAAAAAGGATCTAATCCAGCCCCTACTGAAATCAGTCATTTCAATAGTCTGTGAATCAAGCTCAGAGAAATGAACTTCCTTTGTACTAGACAGCGTTCTATTTGATTTCAGAATAAGCAGCTGGAAATAAATGCATAATCCTTACAAATGGTACTCCCAAAGTCAAAGCTTCCATTAATTTTAATGAAAGCCAATTTTAGTGTATCATAGGAAAGAAGAGGACATGTGATAAAATTAAACAGCTGTAAATTTAATACGAATAAAAGGAGGTCTTTCCTAACCCAGATTATAATCAACATGTGGAGAAAACTTTCCACAGGAGGTCATCTAGGTGGCAAGATTTAACAAATGACTGGATAGCTTTACAACTATTATTAAAATTTGTTGCTATGCAAGCGTAGACAGTGATGTGAGTAATCACATTTCAGGCTTCAGGGCTTAAGCTGATTGCTCATGAGGGTTAGGAAATAATCCATTTTCTAATTTCATATTACTCCAAATGTATTTAAG
Organism: Mesitornis unicolor; assembly: GCF_000695765.1. NCBI lineage: Eukaryota > Metazoa > Chordata > Aves > Mesitornithiformes > Mesitornithidae > Mesitornis > Mesitornis unicolor. Next base: position 11,728 of record NW_010194257.1, on the reverse strand, counting down.
TGCCCTCCAAAATAGAACAATTGATTTATTTCAAAATATGAGTAAGTGGTCACTAAGTCACAGAAACAATATAAAAGGAAGTAACCTCTGCAACCCATATGCTTTGTTTTGGTTTTTGATTACATGCACACTAATTTAAAGACTAGGGGCTGGGAGCTTATTGCATGGATGAATGACTTAATCGCAGTTTATATGGATTTTTGTGTGCGTGTGGTTTAGAGACTGCAGAATACTTTATTAGAACTTTTCTTAATGCATGGGTATTTTTATATCCACAGTTATCATTTTCATCCATTCCAGAGCCAAATATCAAAACAAATATTTTTAATCTTTAGGAAAGGTACTCTTTGCCAGAAAAAGTGTGGAACATGTAAATGATCTCAACACTGTTGAAGAAAACACTTGTCTCAAGTTTTTCCATCTTCCTCATAAAGCTATAATTAGGATATGATCTCTTAAAATTCTAAGTAATTAAATTTGCAAAATTGAAATTGAGATAATATTAATTCATTCATGGAACGTTGATGCCCTATCAGTTCTATTCATTGTCCAGTCTGGTGGGAGAACATGTGTTTCATCCTTGCGTTTTTTCCATACGTCCCTTCCGATGTTGCTTTCTGTATGTTCCCTCTGTACGTTCCATTTGTATGTTCTATCCAATGATGGTCATTTCAGCTTTTATAACAGGTAAGTTTTATTGTATATTCATTAGTTTTCAAGAGTCATTTAGCATATTCTGAGAGTTTTGTCTAATCACCCCTCTCACTTGGCAGTGATGCACATGTCCAACACTGTCACTCAGGGATCTCAGAGAGCTTTTCTTTTTGGGGACCCCATATCTAAGCACATGTGCTGACACTAGGTTAAATTTCTTGGAAATGGCTCCACTCTCAGGCTCGTACGAAAACAAAAAAGTTCTAACCTTGCGGTCTGGCCATTGCTCTGCTGTTTATGTCTTTCATCTCTGGGCCTGTCTTCACAAGGTGCAAGTGATGCAGGCAGGATGCTGGAGCAGGAAGTGGTGGTGGTGCAGCAGCAATGCTGAGACAAGATCTGGTACACTCTCTAACAGAGGACCAAAACTGAACACAGTGTTCGAGGACAGCCTCATCAGTACTGAGTACAGGGGGACAATCACATCCCTGGTCCTGAAGGAGTAATACATCTTAATAGGTATTGGACTTGGTGCACCACAGCACAGTTAAGAGATTTGATTACATAAAAAACTTCTAGAGATGTTTTTCAAAGTCATCGTCAGTGAAGGACAAGGATCATAGGTTACATTTCTTTTATATGGACATTTTTCTATAGAACGCAGCCATTGCAGGGAAAAAGAGATTGGTGCCAAATTTCTGACAAACATTCACTCTGGCTGCAAAACCAAATGAAAAGTTCCCATCTCTTTCCTTCCCCTTGGCTCTCCATTCTTACTTTGGACTGTAGTTTGTCATCACTTTTACCCCACTATTGCAGTTCATGAAACTTAAGTTAAAATGGAATCATCATACTAAAAATTAAATCTGTTTTGAGATTTATTTTTAACCTTTGTAAGTTCAGTATCTGGTTTATATTTACATCAGATATGTAGGGCCATTTAATGCTAGTATAGAGACAGCACAGAAAAGCTGAAAAAATATCTTGACTGTCAAAAATCACTGTATGTGTTTATAGCCTGAGATCTTGTTTCTGTTTCCATCAATATTAGAGAAGTAAACATGTGATCTATATTTAAAACTGATTAATAATGGGACATGGGGAGTTGGAAGAATTCATAACCCTGAGGGAGACAACTAACCTATCTATGTAGTAAGTGAAGTTAAGCACTCAAAAAGGATAGAATACATTAGTGCCAGCATTCTGAGTAAACATCTCAAGGAGTACAAAAGTTATCTGTAAATAATTTAGTTTTCCTTCATATAGCATAGAAACTACTGAATCCTTTTTAGTTAGGCTCCTAGGATCTTTCTTGTAAAAACTGAGCACAGAGTCAGCTATTTCTCTTCACAGAAAACTTCTAAATGAAGCTGCAATATTATTTGTTTTTAATCAGTAATTCAGTGGTTAGATAGTTTCTCTTGCAGGGGATTTCCCTCTTTATGATCAGGGGATTCAAATGCACATCTCCCATTAAAGTAGTATCCCCAGCAGACTGTGTTTTACACTGTAACTTTCAATCCCTGTATTTATCACAGATTGAAAAAAAATCGTGCAGTGCAGCAAGGATTTCTCACCTCAGGTGTGCACTTTAAGCAACAGACTGTCAGGTCACATTTAGGACTTTTGGTCAAATTAATACTTGATTGTTCCACCAGCAGGAAACAGGTCTAATAAAGCTGTCCTGAAGTTCCACGTCAAAACTGAAAACACTGAATTAGACAGATCAAGAACATAGGAAGCCAAGCTAATTTTTTATTATTTTTGGGAGCTTGATATTATCATGTGTATGCTTTGAGTGATGATGGTTAAGCAAAGGTTTTCAGTGTAATACAAGGAAACACTGCCAAAGCAGTCAACGAAACACAGCAAGAACACAGAAAAATGGGCCAAATCTTCAGCTGATACAGAACCTAATGGCTGTATTGGCCAGCTCATGATCTGCCTCAAAATATTTTTTCTTACAAAAACAGCACATAGAACATTAGGACAAAAGCTGAAAAATGAGGGAAGGATTAAGTATAGGTTTTGCTTGCATTCAAATCACACATAATTTCCAGGGAAATTCATTTTTAGATTCAAATCTTATTCATGAGATTTCAAACATGCTCTGACAATATGCAAATGTGTATATGTCCATATTTATGGAAACTCTTTAATATTTATTTTACAAGCTTATTTCATATATGATTTTCAGTGCTGAGAAGTGGTGATCGTTCCTGTTACAACAGTTCTGTTCTGGTGTTAGTCACTGACTCACTCTGAAGATCATTCAAAGATAGAAAACTTTGCTTACAGACCAAATGTCTAGACTATAAGCTGCATCTCCATGACTAGGAACAAACTGAAACCTTAAAAGGAGGGAATTTTCCAAGTAATAAGACAAGTACTGAATGACATTACTATGATGTGGACCATTTTCATCTAAGGGTATTGTGCTAAGTTATATGGATCAAGGGCATTTGCCCAAACACACTCAAGTTAACAGAAATCCAAGGTGTGTACCGAGTCCAACAAACTGTGGATGGTATCTTGAATTTCATCAGGAAGGATGGAATTTTAATCCCTTTTGGTGTTTTCTTGTAAGTGGTCCTGTTGATAGACGTATCTGCCATTGTAGTCTCAGGTAGACCTCAGTAAATGATGAAACCTATGGATCATACTAGAAAACACTAGTTGACTACAGTGAAAGTTACAGTATGTCTTTTCTTTCATAGATTAGACAGATGCTGATATATTTTATTCAGACAACGTATCCAATAGATTCACTGAAAGAAATACCTGACAAAATACATACTGTGACACGCCTTATATCTTAATTTTGGATTAGAGTGCTGTAAGGTTTTTCACAGAGCTCTTCAAAGAATGTATTTAACTTTAATCTGAAAAGAAAGATTGAAATAGCTGTGGAGAGACCTCTGCCCTTTTCTGAAATTAACTTACATGCATTTCTGTTAATAGTGTTCTATTTCTGCTGCCACAGTACCCAATAGTGTAACAGCCATCAAGTCTGGAATACATTTGAGGTTACAAAGACAATAATGAGATTCTTTACTAGACTTTTTTAAAAAATGCTCATGCTGTAAACAAGGTAATAAACACTTTGTATTACTGCTTATATACAGCAAAAACACATTCTTCCATCATTACCTTCACTAAATCTAGCTTCCAAGTAGATGGAATTAACTGTTCTGTTTTATTTTTCCCACTTTAGGATTGCTTGCCTGTCTGAAAGTGCCTTAATAAGGTTATTAAAAGACAATAATCATCTCCCAGTGTAAATGATTCTCAAATGTGTTGTTAGCTAATGACTAATGACTAATCTTAGTAGTCTTTGGTTATACCTTTCACGTAACTTTTTTTTTCACTCAGATATGAGATTTCACTATGGAGTGTTGTAACTACAATATGTTACCCATGCAGAAAAATCGTCTGTTTATCTTACAGAGCAGCAGGAAATCCCTGTTCAATTTTCTTTCCAAACTTCTCAAAGTGATTTGAAAGATCTGTAACAAAGAATTCCTTGGGGTTCTAAAACTAAAAGACTCATTCTTGCTATATTTCCATATTAATTGCTTTAGCGATTACAAATAGCAGTTCTAATTGACTTTTAAAGACTTTTTGAACTTCAGTAATTAAGTCCATAAGGTGCTCTTAAAATTGCTTTCTCTAACCTGCTGTCATCTCCTTGTCTGCCCACACATTGGCTAATTCATGCAGTCTCTACGCAGTCCAACCCTTCAATTCCAGTTCATTGTTTGGAATGTGCATGTCTTTCTTGCACAGACTGATATGCACAGGCATATAAACGAAGAAAAATCCCAGGAAGATTTGAATCCGGGAGTAAATTAGTAATCTGTTAAGTCTATGGGGGGGGGGGAGAAAAAAAAAAAGATTTAAAAAATGCAACATTTCCATTCTGAACTAACTGTCTTTTATTTCCTTTTTCTTCCATAACTGAAGAATTGACCCTTGTCTTTTTCTTACTGATCTAGTTTTGATGGTACTGTGGAAAAAGTTTGCACTGAAGCCTCAACCTGACCAAATCTCACTTATGAGAAATTTGCATTGCTAACAGAAAAACAGAAATTGGTTTGCCAGTAAGTTCACTATCTTTTTGAATTAATTCAGTCTGATTTATGTCAGGTTGATGCATCTGTTCTTATTTGATCTTGGAAGCTAAGCAGCTCTGGTAACCACCCAAAAATCTCCTGCAGCAGCCTACCAGTTAGTGAGCATCAAGATGCATGAACAAGTCTGTGTAAGACTTACTTTGTTCCACTGATGCTGAGAAGTTGAGACATCAGTAAGAAGTGGTGAAGGACTGAGCTACAATTTTTCATAAAAGCCACACAAACAGCATTCTTTTGGTGTCAGGTTCAGCCGATTCCATAGGTCGCAAAACTTTCCATCAATGGCTGAGACTATCGACTACACGGTGGAGTACGACTTTTAAAGAAGTATCACTTTAAGAAATATTAACTTTCTCATGACTTCCACACAAAAACTCATATATATATCAGAGGGGTTTTAATTTGAAAAAAATCATTCTTTTGCTTTGCATGAGGGGAGGATGGAGAGAAAGAAACAATCAGATCAGCAGAGTCAAGTTTGTAATAAGTCCAGTGAGGATGGCTTTTAAATTTGTGTCCATAATTACAGTTAGAGGTTGTGGAGGATACTATTTTGTAGCAAGTTTAAACTAACTTCATTTACATTGTTTGTGTAGCCTGGGTTCATCTTGTCAAGGAATAGTAATAGATGAACAGAAGGCAAAAACTAGACCACAATCCCAGAATCTCAATTATGAGATAATGAAAGAAGTTGACAAAGAATGACTTCTACAGAGAATATGGAAGCCCAAGGCTGCTTCTCCATGTTCATATTCAAGAAGGAAGATTCAGGCTGCTCTTGCTGCCTCTAAGCAGCCTGGAGAAACCCTCAGACATTTCTGGATGCCATATAGCTGAGTTAACTAAACTATGTCTTTTTGGAAGTCATGCCTAAAGGCCTCCAGGATGCAAGTACAGGCAACTCAGAAAGCATACACAGGAACTAGACTCTTGCACCCACATAAGTAAACATTGTGAGGAGGTCTGCTGAATCCATAAATCTATGCTTCAGTCAATATTAATTTCAGTTCCTGTGACAATTGTGTATGTGCTTAAAGACTTTTTTAGGCTCCTTGCCTTTCAGCTTAAACTTTAATACAGATCCCTATTTAGAACCCACCTGGAGTACTGCATCCAGTTCTGGGGCCCCCAATACACGAAGGACATCAAACTGTTGGAGCAGGTCCAGAGGAGGGCCATGAAGATGATCAGAGGGCTACAGCACCTCCCCTACGAGGACCGGCTGAGAGAGTTTGGGCTGTTCAGCCTGGAGAAGAGAAGGCTCCGGGGGGGACCTTTTTGCAGCCTTCCAGTTCCTCAAGGAGTTCCACAGGAAAGCTGGGGAAGGACTTTTCACAAGAGCAGGTAGCAATAGAATAAGGCAGAATGATTTTAAGCAGGAAGATAGTAGACTTAGACTAGATATTAAGAAGAAATTGTTTATGGTGAGGGTGGTGAGACACTGGAACAGGTTGCCCAGGGAAGTTGTGGATGACCTCTCCCTGGAAGTATTCAAGGCCAGGTTGGACAGGGCTTTGGGCAACCTGGTCTAGTGGGAAGTGTTCCTGCCCATGGCAGGGGGGGTTGGACTGGATGGTCTTTAAGGTCCCTTCCAACCTAAATCATTCTATGATTCTATACTCACATTCCTCACTTTCATCCAATTAGAGAGGAAGATCAAACAAAATATGTGACTAGAGTAGTGCTACCAAACATAATGAGAAATCTGCTGGAAATTAGCTAAAACAGTCATAAAGATGAGATTCAGTTTTTCACATTTTCTCATGAAGTCTTTTTAAATTATTTGATCCAACTGTCCTATACTCAAAAAAAAAGGGTCCATTCCATCTCTAGTAGTTGCCTAAATAAAAATCAAATGGAATCTACTTTAATTTCCTCTCATACTTTTATAACATCTCCTGCACTAATAAAACACATTTTCCAGAAAGAGGAAAAGACACATTTCATACAGTCTTCATAGTTTTTAACCTTATGATTCCCATTTATTCAGTTGAAAGATCACATACAACATAATATGCTTAGACTAGAGGAGAAATCTCTTTTGAAATACCTAAAAAAATTATCAGAAGTATGATACTTCAAATATTTTCTTGAATGTTTCTTTCATAAATGTACACTCCTTTTCAATGCTATACAAACATGCTATGGATGTTATGGATGCGTAGCTGTAAACACTAGATAACAATAGGCAAACAGGAATTTATACTAGGATAAAATCTAATGTAAATTAAATTGCAGCTAGATAAATAAATCTATGAAAAAATGGGTTTTCTGTTGAAAATATTTCAATATAAATATATAATTATGCCAAAGGAGGTGCCCTGCAGAAGACTACAAATTGAAGAATATATTTTAAACAGAACAAAGTCTAAAACCTTGGCCAAAATTTAAAGGGAAGAGGAGAGAAGCAAACACCAGAAACTAAACAGGATTTCAAACTGTTGAGAGGTTAATTATCTGTGCAAAATATTTTAAAAGAAATTTTCGTCTTGTCTTTTTTTTCCTGCACTCAAGTTTTTGAGGAAAGATGGAGCAGCAGTCTTATTCCCAGACACCATGGCTGCATCCTGCTGTTCTGGGCTAGTAAAGTGGCTGTCCTGAGTTTGGCTAGATAACTGTTCTGTATACCACATTCAGTGGTCAGTAAGAAAGTGTTTGAACACTCAGCAGCTTCACTAGCTGACTTTAATATGGTCTGGGGCATTTTAATAAAATCAAGGACTGTTATCTCCAGTCTTTGATGATTTTGACAAAGAAGTTGTCCTGCTGTCCTGAATCTAGTTGTAGTCCTTTGTGAGTCCCTGAAAGCTAGTACAAGACTCAAGAGAGCAGTTTTGAAGTACAGACATCACTGAACCATGAAAAACATCCACTGACTTTAGCAGTGACAATGATTTCAGAAATTAAGCATCATTATTAACAACCTTGTATGACAGATAATTTATAATTAAGTCTATCTTTACACATCAAAGCAGTTACCTTTCATTCAAGACTCAAAACCTAAGGCAACTAAAGGCTTTATTTCCTTATAAATAAATAGACCTTTTTCCCCTCCCTACTTTCTGGTAAAATATATAGTTCTGAATGAAGATTTTGCATTTTAAACGTAATTTGTGACCAGACTTAGAGTCTGAGAATGCATTTACAAAATGTTGCAACTGAACAGACAATAACAATCACACAGAAGGACAGCAAAGAGGATAAATCCTAGAAGAATGTTAAGTCTGGTTTTGGCTCCATTAACAGAATTTGGCATACAAATTCATTCTAAAAGGAATTAAAATTTACAGATATGGAACTTCATTTTCAAAAAAATAAATAAAAAACAACTCAACAAAACTGAACATAGTGAAAATCAGCAGCATCAAAATTACGATTCAAGCACAAAAACAGACAGAAAAATATGTAAAGACTCCTCTTCACTCCTTCAGTCTCTGAAAAACCAACAGTCACCTCTGTCACAAAATTCTATCCAACAGATGACATCTTCAATTTGTGTCCAGGTTCATCAAATTAGGGATATAAGTCATATGCTTTATATGTGGTCCACATGCATACACATACATAAGTACACATACACAAAATATTAATTTAAACTGAGGAGCCAATATTTTTAAGGTGCCAGTGTAAGAGTTCACTCATTGTGTAGCACATTTCTAATGAACCAACACATCCAGAACACTTCAAAGCCACTGTTGTCTCATTATAATACAGAGGGCACTGTGTTTTACTGTCAGACTGCCTGTGTATTTTTACTTACCCTACAGGAGATGACCAATTATTCCTGATGTGACAGATACAGCACGTGAGCTGTGCAGATGATCCAGGATCATGAAATTGCCACAGGCCAGCACAATCAAAGCTACTTCTTCTGTTTCTGCTGCCATGTTCTGGCATTCAAAAAATCTAACCAAATTACTGAATTCCTGGTGAGGAAGGAAAAGTAGAGTTGTCAGGCAATGTGTGCAAGAAGAAAAAAAAAACCACATCCAAGAAAATCAAGACACAGGGTTGGAATTGGTTGCTAATGATTTTTGGAAATGTATTAATTTTCTGATTCCTATCCATTCAGTTCAAAACCTTTAGGTGTAATGGCATAATGCCAACTATCTTAAATTAATATCCGAATACGTGCATTCTTAAGAATTAGTACTAGCTTGCTGTGTAGTTATAGTGACTGTACAATGCCAACTGAGACAGGACGTGTTCTCTCTGCTAACTTGAGATTTAGATCACTCTTTACTTCTAACAATAATTAAAGCAACTACATTATAAAAGGGAATGAAAATATGCATTTAAAAAAAAGTGGAAAGGCAGGGTTTGTCACAGAACCCTGTGGCTCAGAATTCTCCTCAGTATACTACTTTTGGAGCTGGTCAGCAGCTTTTGTGCTCAGAGACAGGTAAGGTAAGTGGAGTTTGCCTGCAAAAAACCAGCTAGCTACACAAGCCTGCATCTATTGATCAGTTGATCAAGCTATTGACCTACCAACCTAAAAGAATCTTGAAATCATACCTGAGGTTCTATCTGAAATTATGTTTTCTGACAAATTGCTGCTGGATACAGCAGTTTTGAAGAACATCCTTGGCACCTGGGTCTTTACAAAGTGTGAACAAAAAATTACAGAGAGCTTTCTACTCTCTTTTCTCTTAATTGTCATCCATCCCTACTATTTAGAGCACATCTTCAAAAAAATGGTATTCCTAATTTCTGTTCTCTCCCCCTCTGAGAGAATTCAGGCCTAACTTTTCATTTTCCCTTACATCCAATATGTAAAATAAAGCAAATTCAAATTGTTTCAGTTTTTATTTTGTTTGTCTTAAAAGAAAATATTAAATGTAAAATACTGAGATAGACCCATGAGAAAAATGCAGAATTTTCGTGATGTTCCATAACCACTAAGCTAGGCAGTCTGTACTCAAATCTTTTGCCCCACATATTTGTCTAATGGCATTTGAGATATTCTTGGATATTTTACCTGGATTTCAGCTGCCTCCCACAAAGGTATTTGACACCCATATATCCACAGTCATATTTATCTAGATAGTTTTCTATGGCTCAGATACATCCCTTTCAGAGTTCCTATTATCTCCTCCTGGTCTAAAAAGGGAACCTAGAAACTAGCTTTAAATTCTGCCTACATCTACCTTAGGTAACATAAATCTCAGCAATAACAAAATAAAAAAGATAACTAAAAAATTTACATAAAGGTTTGGAAAAAAAGGACTACCATGTTCCACAGAGATCAAAAGTATTTAGGATTCAAAAAAAATCATTAATGTATCACCAATAGGAATGATACTCCAGAAGAAAAGAATAAGCAGACTTATACCTTATAAACCAGATTAGTTTTGTATTTCTTATAAGTGTCTTATTAAGCTATGTTAGGGATAGTGGTTTAAGGTGTTACTACGATCAGCTAACCTTTATCCTGATGCCAAAGGTAATGCTTACAAAACAAGTGGATAAATCAAGTCCTTAGAAGCTTTCTGATTCCCATAACTAGCAGTCCAGCATACTAAAACAAATTTACATACATTTTGTTTTAAAACAAGGGTTCTTTCCCAGTAAGAACTGATGATAATCACACATATCCTTCTCTTATCTCTGTTATAGGAAGATAACCTCTATATAAAACACAGAATTCTGCACAAGGAAATAACCTCTTCACTCAACAGATCATGGCAGCCTTCATCTTAAGACAATCTCAGGTTTCCCTGGATATTTAATTTTTTAGAACTTAAAGATATTTGATGGGGTTGATTTGCTTTATATGTTCATCTCAAAGGACAGTCTGATTTTGGTAAAACATTTCCAGTGCTTTCAGTGCTTCCTGTAACATTCATTATTGAGGTTCCAGGATTGAAAGTACTTTTTTGCCTTGCCCATGTCCCAGGTAATAAACTAAAGAAAAAAAACTTAGCTATTTTTTTACCAAAATTATGTGTAATCTAGATGTGTAATCTCTTGCATTTTACGATATAATCAAACCTAAATTAAGTTGACTAAAACATCCAGAGAAGTTAAAAATTTGCCAGTGAAGCGTCTTTTCAAGAACAAAAACTTCCATGAGATGGAAGTTTGTGACATTCCAGTGTTTTTCTAAATAGAGTTCTAATTGTTTTCATAGAATTACAACAGAAGTGTAATCTATCTTTCTTCTTTTTTTAATTTAAATACTTACCATTGCAAGGCTGTTTGTCTTGGAGCTTGAATTAAAGACAATTAATTTTGCCCATGCTAATATTATGATAAAGTAAAATAATTTGTGGAAGTCAGCCACAAAGCCTCTCTTATACATTGTTGCAAGCAGCAAAATTTTCTGGCGGGAAAAAAACTTTACATCAAAAAGTGGTTCAATCATGCATTATAAGAGAAGAAAGTGCTGTTACCTGAATCTCCCAAATTTTTCTTTTAGTGCTGGAAGAAAACATTAATGTATGCTACTAGTAAACATAACACACTGCATCTTAATTTTGCAGAACAGCTTCCTCAAAACAGATTTATCCATTGGGTTTATTTGATACATTAGATACATAGTTTATCTTCTATTATATGTTCAACTTTTTTTGCTTTTTTTCCTGCAAGATACAAGAATTCCTAAAAGCCAAATTCAAAGCTGTCCAGGAAAATTAATTTGAGATATGGCATAAATTCATAAAGAAGAAATTATTTCTACTATTACATTGGGAATACCAGCTATTATCATATTTATATTAATTTGAATGAGATCTTATAGCTCTCATTCAAAGATATAAAGATTTTCAAAATAAAGTTTTAATCTGTGGTATGGTTCCCCTTTGCTAATATGAAAATAAGGGGTGTGATTACAGCAAAGATACAAACTGCCCTGACTGCTCTGAAGTACAAGGAGAGGTTTTTCTGAAGGCTATTAAAAAAATAATTTTGTTCATATTACTGTTAGGGTTGGCTTTGCTTTA
>NW_010194256.1:0-10839 GCF_000695765.1 Mesitornis unicolor | reverse complement strand
CTGTGCCAGGCCAGGCCCATACACCTTTGCTAGCATGAATCTTAGGTTTTTTATCCCCTGATGTATGTGACAGCAGGCAGGAGGGATGCCTGAGTGGATTAGACCACCTGGGGGGTTTGTCTTTAGCAGTTTTTCCCCTTATCTTTAGTTATTACTCAAATTTCTGTATTACATCACCGGGGCATACATGTGGGTGGGGATAACTATAGACAATCTTATCAGTTATGTTAATGTCACAAAGTCCATTAATTCACACCTGCATGGGTAGAGTTAATGGCTCCTTTGTCTGAGACAGAAAGAGATGGGGGACTGGGACCAGGAGGCCTCTGCCTCATCTCACAATCCTCCAGGCATCCAGATAATACCAGATATGGATCTAGTGATGGCTGCCACTTTTCCCATTGCTTAGCACCTCCAGTGCTTGCCACCTCACCCAGTGCTGAGTTTCATGCTTCCAGGCATGCAACTACATGGTGTACATGACTTGGACTTTGTGACTAACTTTTGCTCTCTCTCTCTCTACAATCCCACCCCGTGGATATAGTCATACCCAAGCGCTCAAATTTGGATTTCAAATTAAGTTATCAATACCTGGGGCATTGGATTCTCCTCCTGCATCCCTACAGAGGTGTAATTAGTGAGCTGTATCATTTGTATGTGGACAGCTTTCATTATGGTTGAATTTACACATGATATTGCTATGCTTATAACAATTAAAATTGCTACAAACATTATTATGAATTGTGCTAGACTCTGGTTCCAACCAGTGTCGCCAATCCCAAATCAACTGAACACTTTTGAAAGACAGCTGTTGTTCATTGACTCTCAGAGTTCGTGAGTGTCTGCTGCTACCTCTCGTATCTTCTCTAGCTGGGTGTGGAGGTCTTGTGTCATGTTAGGTATGTGGATACAACAGTGCTGGAAAGTTTGCGGTAACCACAAAGTCCATTGTCATGCAGCAGCATCAAGTCCAGGGCCATTCGATTCTGGAGAGCCATTCACGATGTAGCCTGTAATTGAGTGTTGAGCAGCTGCAGGCTGCCATGGGTGGCATTGGCAAGTTTCTCCGTCTGATAGGCTAATCTGCTCCTCCATAATGGTGTTCATACAGTGGCAGATCACAATCCCCACAGTCCTTCCAGTCCCCAGGCAATGCAAGTTGCTGCCCCCGGGTCCTGCCATCCTTCTACATGTCCTTCAAGTGTGATTCTTGCTCTCTTTGTGCGGGTTACCCAGTGTGGTCGGATAGGAGTCCATTTCCACCTGGGACATAGTGTTGGGAGGCCCAAAGTACACTGGAGTCCAGGCAGTCCAGCCCGTAAGGAGGTATACATCTTACCATTGATACAGGCCCAGATCAAACCAGCCGGAGCATCACCAGAAGCAACATGGCAATCATTACGTGGTTGAAAATTCGCACTCACCGATCTATACGCTATGCTGTGATTCCGACACAGGCAGCCCATTTTTAGAGTGATGTACGCTGGCCAATAGTATTTTACTCAATCATATTGTCTCCAATTAGAACAATTGATCACATTTTGGCAGGACCACAATGCTGACTGGTTTGATGCTGGTGCGAAAGAAAACTCCTGGCCAAATGGTGTGAAATCCTGAGGGCCGCCATCGGATCCAAACCAGTAAAAATCATAGTTATTATTCCTAAGGGGACAACCTCGGCCTTCATTCCACTGTATACACCAGGATGTGTTTATAGGTTGATTATATTCCAGGATGTTGGTTGCTCACCCCCAAGGTCGCAAATCTGTTGTGCTCCATATGATTGGAGAACAGGGGAAGGTCATATTGTTACCTTCATAATAAGTGCATCCTGTTTGGCTAATAGTGGAGAAATTGTATGGTGCACTGAATTGCACAGCCACTCATTTTCGGTCCAAGGAATACGGATTGACTACATAAAGGGTATTGTTTTTAGTCCACAACCTCAGTAGACTTCCCGCAATGTCTACCAGAAGAACTCCCATTGAGAGGGGATCATCTACAGGTTTGGGGAGGGGCAAGCAAGCAGTCACACTGGTTTCATTAAGGGCATCTTTAACCCCTTTATCAGAGTTAGAACTAAGTTATCACCCAAACCATGGATAGAGCAATCAGACAGGTTTTGCTTATTTTCACCTTGAGTATCTTCTCGGGTTTGGGAGGGTACCAGTTGCTTCCATAACACATATAAACATACTAAACCAATACCTACTTTACAGATATCATAACTGCTAGTACTAATTATAATCAACTACAACTGCTGTTTGTCTGGACAAGCAGGTTGGTACTCTTGCTTGCAGCAGCACTTTTTCTCCCACAATACAAGCAGAATTACACGAGACTGGTGATATTCATGAAGACTTGTGTGGTGAAGTTCTGAGCCTCAGGGATAGCTCTTTCTGGTGCCGGTCATATGTTTAACCTGAGAAGAGAGCACAGAAGAGTTGCTTGGCCTCTGTCTGGCCGGCATTCATTGGGTTAGTAAAAAGGCACTATCCACCTGGTATTAATCCGATGAACTTTCCCAGAACTGTCTTTTACTTCCCAGGCATACAGATTTTTTGGTGTCGTTAACACCATTGCTACCATCCCAATCTGGGGTAGCTTGACCAGCACAGGTTGCCCTGTGTGGAGACTAGCAGGATACTTTTCTGGTTTCTCGTGCACCTGTGGTGCTACAGGTATGGCACAGAAAGCTTTCATTTTGGGACAGCCACCCTCACTCCACTTGTTATTTAATTGATAGATGGCATTGGCAAGTCGAAGGTGCCATCCGGTATCAGTGGTTTTAGCAAATCGCTTGACCAAGCCATTTTTTCATTCAACAATACCATTGGCTTGGGTGTAATACGGGATGTGAAATACCCACCGGATACCTTCCTCTTTTGCCCATTCCTGTACTGTTGCAGCAACAAAGTGGGATCCGTTATCACTCTGGATTTCCTCTGGGATGGATAGTGTACTAAACCATCCCTTTAGACCACGGACTGTATTTTCCCCGTTGGTAGCTGTGACTGCCGTAACCATGGTGATTCCGGAAACAACTTCTACTCCTACCAGAATATGTTTCTTCTCCCCTGAAGGCCATAGGGGACCTATGTAATCTATTTGCCAGGTGGCCAGACTTATTGTGGGCAAGTTGTTGTTTTTGTTGCTGTTAGTGTTTGTGTTTCATAGTGCGTTATTGTTGGTGTTATATTAGTTATACAACCTTTAGTGTACCTGTAGCTTTTTGATTTATCACCAGCAATCCAAAAGAACCTGTTAATGTTGTTGTAAATAAATGATTACTATTTGTTTCCTGATCTGTGTCTGTCACATATTCAGTGCCAGCTTCACAAGACCGGATTTATTTCCCTGTGTTCTGCAACATTTATTCATTGGCGTAGTCGGCAAGATTGCCATGGATAAATTACTACAGGAGCATAATTGTGTGCCATCCCCTGCCGGGATGGAGTGGGCCTAGAAATTCTGGAAAGATAAGGATAAAGTAGTAGAGCGGATAAAACAATGTAAGACCCAGAAGTTGCTCAAAATCGGCAAAGGAAAAGGGGTTATTTGTGCAGTTTAGGAGCTTGTTTGTGAAGCGCATAAAAGGAAATTAAGTTTCCCAGCGTTTGGCAGTGTTGGGAGTATGAAGTATGCGGCTCTGAAATCAGAGAATGAGGTACTTAAGGCATTTGAAAAGGAGACACATAGCAAAGGGGAGTGTCGGGTCAGTGAGCTTTTTAGTGAAAATAAGCTATTAGAGAGACAATGGGAGGAGCGTGTCAGAGAATTAGAGAAACAATTGGAGGTCCACGAGGATATGCTTTTGAATAAAAATGAACTGTTAGAGAGGCTGTTGCTTGCAGCAGCGGAAAGGGAGAGAAAGTTGATGAAGAAGTTTCATAAATTGCTTGACCAGATGAAAAACATATAGTATCCTAACTTGGTCCAGTATGTCCAGACAATGGCACACCCCGAATGTCCTGAGTCATGGGGCGAGGACAGTTGGTGTGACAGTAGTGACACTGAGGAGAAAATTAACCCTATCCCTGAACCGGTTCAAGTCAGACCTTTAATTAAAACTGAAACTACCGGTGATGGAGACAGGAATGGCAATACTGTCATACGGACAATCCCCTGGTCAGCAGTCAAGCTGGATAAATTTCAGTACAAGTTTGCCAGGCATATGGGGGAATCAGAGACGGAATGTCTGCCAAGTCTCCCTAAAGGGTGGAGATAGGATTCTATTGTGAGATGTGTCAGTCTGATTCGTGTTAAAATAATGTGGAGGTCATAGGGAAGATGGGACCTCTGGGGCTATTTTGGCTGTCCTTGTACAGAGAACAGATTGAGAACAAGTAGAATGGAGTATATAGTTGTGTAAAACCCATAAGGCACCAGAAAGATAAAACACTCCCTCAGAAGCGAGATAATACCGGTCCTGTGGTTTGAGCAAGAGCCAAGAAATAACTAAGTCTACGCAAGAAGAAAAAATTAACAAAGGTTACGAAGAGAAGATCATCCCCTGCGACCCCCCCTACGACCACCAGCAAGGGACACTGCTCAAGCGTGGTTGGGAGGAGAGCTAATTATAATATGAAGTGGGGATAGGTCATGCATATGTATAAGCGTAGTGCAAAATGCCATAAATATGTATTAGTTAAAAAAATATAAACCGGAAAAGAGACCTGTACAGTGTGTGGGTTGAGGGATCAGAACAGGATCAGGGCATTCTGTCTCCACGCACCCACCGCTGTTTGCTTGCCTTTACTCACTTAATAAACTGTGAACTTTAATTGGAATCCTGTTTGAGGCTAAATCATTTATCACACTATTAAGCGAAGAGGAGTCTGAAGGGTGTTGGGGGCTCAGTGTATTTTTAACCACCACTGCGGGTGATCATAATTACTCGTTAACGACAAAGGCCGCCTATTGGGCTGGCAGCATAGACCCAAAAGAGAGAGGAGAACCGGCAGTTATAAAAACTGTGGGCGTTCCCCAATGGTGGCTCCCATTGACCCGGAACGACTGACCCCTCTTATTCGTGGCCTCCCTGATAGCCTAAAAACCGATGTAGCAAGTGCCCAAGAACGTATACAGTTTCACCGCACCATGAATGCTGCGGCGGCAGCAGCGCAACCCCCTAGAGAGCAAGTTCATATACCTACCTGGACTGAGTTTGTCCAAGAAATAGTAAATTATGGGCGCCGCATGGGATGGGTTGAGTTTACCTCCAACAAGCCACGGTACCCTCCCCGGTGGATCTGTCAAATTCATGCTGACACAAAAAAAATGGAATCTAAACCCTAATTTAATTCTGAGCGCAATACTTTATGGTGCAAGGCTTTAGCTTTGGGATTAAGGCACCAGCTTATACAGAACATGACTACCTCTGATCTCCCATCACTGTTACAGTTAGTGGGATGGAGCTCTGAACCGGGTAAACTGAACAAACTGGTTGGGCATAAGCCGGAGCCGGGGGGAGCAGCATCCTCTGCCCCCCCCCCCAGGACTTAATCACCCTAAACGACTTGCCGGAAAAATACTTCCACCCCCGGGGGGGGCTGTGAGCCACCCACCAAGGGGAGTCTGGTCTATACAATGGCTCTCGACCAAACCACATGAACCAATTATCTGTATCCCGATTGACCCTAGGAAAATTTATACAGACTTTCTCATTGATACAGGTGCTCAAATGTCAGTGATTACTGAAAAAACTGCAAAATACCTAAATGTAAAACCAAGTCGCCGTAAAATATGTTATACAGGAATAGATGGAGTCATAAGGAAGTGCACTCTGGCAAGAATTACCTTGTGGCTTCCAAGAGAGAAAAGGCTAACCCGAGCTGATGTGCTGGTAGGGGCTGCTAAAAATAATATATTGGGTTTTGATGTCTTGTATGGCAGGGTGTGGAAACTCCCAGATGGGTCACTGTGGACCTTCGCCGGGCGAGATGAACCTAAATCTATTAATTTGCTGGAAATAGCTATACCTCTGCCCTCTTCTAAAGTAACTAATGTGAAACAATACTCTCTGCCTGTGGCCACACATTAAGGAATTGACGGGGTGCTGGCCAACTTGGAGAAACGGGGTACTATTACCTGTACGCATTCTCCCTATAACTCCCCAGTGTGGCCAGTAAAAAAAAAACAAACGGATAGTGGCGACTTACAGCCGACTACAGAAGACTGAACGTCAACACTGCCCCACTGACTGCAGCTTTCCTAAGCATGGCAGAATTGGTAACCCAAATCCAGGGGGCGTCCCATCCTTGGATGGCGACCCTTGATATCAAAGACATGTTCTTTATGATTCCACTTCAAGATAATGATAAAGATCAGTTTGCCTTTACTTGGAAGGGTACACAGTACACTTTCAGTAGATTGCCTCAAGGATATAAACACTCCCCCACCATAGCTCAAAATGCCCTGGCAACCGTTTTATTGGAACTTCCTGACTTGCCAGGCGTTACAGTATATCAATATATTGATGACGTACTGATAGCAGAAGAGGACACTGAAAAGGTCGGGCAGGCCATGGAAACTATACAGAAGAAATTAACAGCTCTGGGGCTAGACATTCCACCTTCCAAGTGCCAAGGGCTGGCACAGAAAGTTAAATTCCTGGGAGTCTCGTGGTTCAAAGGAGCTGCCTCTGTCCCTTCTGATACTTTGGGGAAAATAGAATGGGGACAGAAACCAGCTAGCAAAAGGGAGCTACAGCAGGTCCTAGGAACTCTGGGTTACTGGCGCAAGCACATTTCTGGCTTCTCTATTATTGCCCATCCTTTATATAACCTGATTAAAAAAGGTAGATCATGGGAATGGGGTGAGCAACATGAAATTGCATTAGATTCACTGGTTAAGGGTTTGAGACTTTTCCAACAATTAGGACCCATGCACCCCGCTGATCTAATCCATGTAGAATGGAGGTTCAGTGAGCATGGCTCCCACTGCAACTTATGGCAACAAGGACCAGAAGAACCAGAGACACCATTAGACTCGTTCCTTCAATGATACTGAAACAAGGTACTCGGATCTTGAAAAGGGTTGGTTGTCCTTGGTTCGGGCAGTGAAGCGAGTAGAAAAGCTCAGAAAGGGACAAAGCATTATAATTTGGGGGCTGTTCTGTCTGTTAGATCTAGTCCACAAGGGTGCAGTGCCTCCTGATGTCACTGCTCAGAAGCCAACAGTTCGCAAGTGGTTTGCCTATTTGGAAAACATTAATGACATCATGCCCATCAAAGAGGGCAAAGTCAAAGTATCTAAATTGCAAAAAGACATAGATAGCAATGTGTTACTCCAGGCCCTGCCAAGCAAACGATCTCCCATCAGGGAAGCCCCTCCTCTGTCAGAGGGTAGTAATCTTAAGCGAGTGTGGTTCACTGATGCATCATCTTACAGACAGGATAATGAATGGCATTATAAAGCAGTGTCACTGAACGTGGCTACAGAAGAAAGCCCAAGTGAAATAGGTAAAGGAAGTGCACAAGTGGGGGAACTTAGAGCAGTCCTGATAGCAGCACAACATGGTGCTGATCATACCTACACTGATTTCTATGCTGTTTTCAAAGGGGCTACAGAGTAGATAGGTCACTGGGCAGCTAACAACTGGCAAGTGAACAGGGTTCCAGTCTGGCAGACTGACAGCTGGAAGCAGTTGCTAGAGATAGGAGAACAGCGAACATTGCATGTTGGTTGGGTGAAAGGACACGATCAATCACCATCCACAGCAGCTCGATTCAATGAACAGGTTGATAGCCTAACTAGGTTGTGTCAAGTGGATGTCATAAATGATGATCACGAATGGGACGCTTGCTTGAATGGTTGCACATGAAACGAGGTCATACAGGACAAGCCGATCTATATCAAGAAGGTATAGCTCAAGGATGGCCCATCTCCACTAAATTATGTGAGCAAGTGGTGACTGCCTGTTCCCACTGACGCCTGTGGCTTAACAAAGACCACTGAGGAAAAGCACCTCCCTTGCACATCCGGGATGGGAAAACACTGTGGCACACTCCTGCCTGCTGTAACGTACATCAGGGGATAAAAACCCTAAGATTCGTGCTAGCAAGGGGGAGTTACTTCTCCAGTCATGGAGTGATGAGAACTTTCTCCCTTGGTCAGAATGCTGGCCAAGGTAACTTACATGGGAAGCCCCTACCTGGTGGGACAGGATGAACTTGGAACCATACCAATGAACTGGACAGATTGACGAATTTGCTCCCTCTCCATCCCTACCACTCGGGTCACCTTGTGGGTAAGATTGTTTACCTCAGCTAATGCTGAGTGACATATTTCTCCTCAGGTTCATATTCCCTGAGTGTATTTTATATTTCTCCTCAGGTTCATTTCTAGGGTTCCCTGAGTATATTCTTAGTTTTGCTCCACTGTATTTCTGTTCAAATGGGCTTGTTTATTTGCCAGGCAGCCAGGCTTACTGTGGGCAAGTTGTTGTTTTTGTTGTTGTTAGTGTTTGTGTTTTATAGTGCGTTGTTGTTGATATTATATTAGTTATACAACCTTTAGTGTACCTGTAGCTTTTTAATTTATCACTGGCATTCCAAAAGAACCTGTAAATAAACGATTACTATTTGTTTCCCAATTTGTGTCTGTCGCGTATTTGGTGACGGCCTCACAAGACCAGATTTATTTCCCTGTTTTTCGCAACACTATCACCCTCAAAGACTCTGTCTGTTTTTCCTTAAAGGTTAAAGAAAAAAAGACCAAGAGATACAATACACATTGTTTCAATCTAGACATTGTTTGCTTAAAATTCAGAGAAAAAAACTCATAAAATTAAAGAAAATATTCTAAAAGATCAAAATTAGTACTGTGTTAAGAACAAGAACATATCTAACTGATGTTCATGTCACTGACATGTTTTTCATAAATTAATGGTTTAGTCAGAATTTCTTTATTTTGTTATGCAAAGTTTAGGTAATGTTTTGTTCTTATTCCGCTTTTCATTATATTTAGATGACTCAGATTTTATGAAGGCCATTTTCAACTTTTCCTTCGTACTTTATCAACTGTGATCCTACATCCTAGTTTTGCTGGGGTTGAATTGTAGAATTCTCTTTTAATGATTCAGCCAAAGCTGCAGTCTTCACTTTAATGAACACAAGCTGATAAGTTTTTCTTATTTTCACTCTGAGTGGCAGGTATTTGTATTTTTCAAGGTCCTGTCTGCACCTGTGTTTATAATGTTTCTTTCCTTCTCTCTACACAAGAGAAAGTGAGGGAGACCCCAGGACTCTCTTGGATAGGTGACCCAGGACAGATGATCTGAATCTGATCCAAGCTGACCAATAGAGATATATTCTATCCTATAAACATCACACTCACTGCAGATTGGGTAGCTTCCTGGGAAAGACCCCTTCGCTGCTGCTTCTTCAGACCCTTCCTTTCTACTTTGTGATGGCAGCCTGTCTCAGTTCCTGAGGCTTACCTGTCCCTTGTCATGTTTTTGTTGGCATAAGGCCAGTGGCTGCTGTTTGTGAGCTGAGGATAACTTTGATTGTTATACTGTAGTTGTTCCTATTCTTCTTACAATTAATTAGCATTAATATTATTTAAGTTTGGTTTGGTTTAGCTATTAAATAATCTTTATCTCAACTGATGCGTTCTTTTACTTTTAATCTCACAATTTTCTCCCCCATCCCACTGAGGATGGGGAGGGTGAGCAAGCATACTGTTTGGTGTTTTAGCTGCTTGACAGGTTAAACCATGATATCCTATGACTTGTACTTCTCTAAAAATAAGAGTCTTGTTCTTTAATATTCCTATGAAATGTAAGAAAGTACTTGCTAACTTCTATTATGTAGCTATATATTTAGTTCATTCTAATAAAGGGTGAGAAAATATAAATAAATATTCAAGGAATGAAACCAACAATAAACATTTAGATTCCCTATTTTCTGACATTTTATAGATACTGCTGGCTTTGAAATTACAGTAAGATAGTTAAAGTTATCTCAATTTCAAAAGAAAATCAAGAGTAGATGAATTGACATCAGGTGAATACCAGTGAAGGAATATTTCAGAAGCTACGTACCTGGGTTGTATCATCCTGAGATATGGCTCTGTGTCAACACAGTTGCACTGAATGTTAGCAAACAGTTGATAAAGCAATGAATTACATCTACAGTTCATCTTCATAAATGATCTATCTGGCTTCCACCTAAATTAAATGCCTGTAATCAAGTTGAGTGCAGCTACACAATGACACTAGGTCCACTATTTCTCCATTTCCCTCTGGAAATTATGGATTTAAGAGCTAAAAGACTGTGTGCACTGAATGACTGATGCTATAGATTTTTCACAGATTATTACTGAAGTAAAAAAAGTAGAACCTGATATTTCCCTGCAACAATTAATTCTGCCATCTGATTGCATTTTAAAAACTGATTTAAAATGCAGTTTTAAGAACTATATAAAAGCTATACTGGAGAAAGAGATTTTTTTGGGGTTTTCGTTTGGGTTTTTTTTTGTTTGTTTTGGTTTTTTGTTAAAAACTAGTTTGAATGTTTTTCTAGTAGCTAGTGTATGCAGGAGAGATCTGTGCTAAGCATTTCTCCTTTTCAGCCCCAAATGTATATCTGCTCTTAAAAACCTTCAAGTTCCCTTGCTGACATTGACACTTCTGTGTTTCTGAGGGCATATCGCTACCTACCATAGCATAAACTCCATGATGCATCATGTAGTCTAAATTATTCATTCTACAGGGTGATGAGGGAGCAGAAGCCAGTCTGTGTGTTTACCTTTCCTGATCCTTTCTACCCACTTGGGAGATACAGAGCTGGTCGATTCCCTGATGTGTGGAAAGGATCAGGAGATGTATATATA
>NW_010194255.1:16724-22459 GCF_000695765.1 Mesitornis unicolor | reverse complement strand
CCCTGGGGAACACCACTTGTGACTGGCAAGTGATTTTTCACCACTTATGATTTGCCACCTGTGTGGACCTGTCCATGCATCCAAAGGCAAATGCAGTTCTCTACTGTTATTTTTCGGGAGGGCCAGTTCTGGTAGGGGTTGTACCCATGCACTGGGTGTCTTAGAACAGAATCACAGAGTCATGAAGGTGGGAAGAGACCTCTAAGATCACCAAGTCCAACATCAACCCAACCCCAGCATGCCCACTAAACCATGGCCTCAAGTGCCACATCCACCACTTCTTGAACCCCTCCAGGGATGGGGACTCCACCACCTCCCTGGGCAGCCCCTTCCACTGCTTGACCACTCTTGCAGTCAAGACATTTTTCCTCAGATCCAATCTCACCCTCCCGTGGCTTCTACGTAATTCAGATTGATTTCTCCACCATGCATTCGTTTACGTTTATTTCTTGGTTCACATTTATCATCCGAGTTGGGTTGCGCTCATCGCCATCGCTCAACACTCAGCTGACCGAACCAGCACTGGTGGTGGCCTTTGCTGTGTTGGTTGGATGTCCTTGGACACCTCTCTTCCCCTGAGGACGCTGCCACTTTGCTCTCCTTTAAATCCTTCATTTTCAGCATTTAAGAAAAGAGAAGGCTCCAGGGGGACCTTATAGCGACCTTCCAGGACCTGAAAGGTGCCTATGAGAAATCTGGGGAAGAGCTGTTCACTGGGGCATGGAGCAATAGGATGAGGGGTAATGGTTTTAAACTGGAAAAGGGCAGGTTTAGGTTGGATATGAGGAAAAAGCTCTTCCCCATGAGGTGGTAGATCAGTGGCACAGGCTGCCCAGAGAGGTGGTGCAGGCCCCATCCCTGGAGATGTTCAAGGTCAGGCTTGATGGGGCTGTGAGCAACCTGATCTGGTACCAATGTCCCTGCTGAGTGCAGGGGTTGGACTGGATCAGCTTTAGAGGTCCCTTCCAACCCAACACATGCTGTGATTTTTATGATTCTGTTTATCCATGAGAAACCTTTTCCTTATAACTCCTTGCTTCTGTGGTGATTTTCTCTGAGGTTTTTGAACACCAGAGATGCATCTGCATTGAGCACATCCTGGTTCCCACCCAACCGCCCCAGTTCTGCAAGGCAGCCTTGTCCTCTGCTGGCTTTTCCTCTTCACAGAATCACACAGAACATGAGGAGTTGGAAGGGACCTGGAAAGCTCCCCCAGTGCAACCCCTGCCACAGCAGGATCACCAGAGCAGTCACACAGGAACACGGCCAGGGCTTTGGGTGTCTCCAGACAAGGAGACTCCACAACCTCTCTGGGCAGCCTGGGCCATGCTCTGCCACCCTCACACTGACAAGCTTTGTCCTCTTCTTCAGCTGGAACCTCCTGTGCTCCAGCTTGGGACCATTGCCCCTTGTCCTGGCATTGGACATCCCAGAGCAGAGCCTGGCTCCTTCCTCCTGACACTGGCCCTTTCCAAATGGATCCCCATGAATGAGGGCACCCCTCAGTCTCCTCTGCTCCAAGCTCAAGAGCCCCAGCTCCCTCAGACGCTCCTCAGCAGGAGATTCTCTTAGATGGGTTTTTTCCACATTTCTGCTGCTGGTTTCCTTATCTCAGTGGTTTTACAGATCAGTGCTGCTTCTGCCATCCTGTAGCAGATGTTATGAGCCGCGAGCCGGTGGCACTGGGGGATAATTGGGTGATATTTGGTAATCTGATCATAATCACAAGCAGTAATGCTTTAAAGGCATTTCTGCTGACTCGGCGACTTGAGGCGGATCCAGCAGCGCGTCCCGGCGATGGGATCCTGTCCCTGCATGGGGGACATGTATTGTTGTTTCTTTATTAATAAATAGTATGGGTTTCTTTAGCCATTAACACCCAAATTTCTGGAAGTTTTCTACTGCTTTATTGCCAGTGAGATTTTCCAGAACCAAGCTCCTTGGTGCTGGATTTTTTTTGTTGGTTTTTGCTTTGTAATGCAGTGCTTTGGAGCTTTGGTAGAAAGTCTTCTGTAGAAATTCCTCTGTGTGTGGTCGTGTGTGCGTTCAGGTGTATTGAAAACAGCACGGTGGTCGTCGTCACCAGGTAAATCCAGTGAGAAGGAATCCTCGAGAGGGGGAAGAGTTGCTCACGTGGTCAGTTGGGACAAAATGCTTGAACTCGATGATCTTATGGTTGGAGTCAATGGTTTTATGGTTGGATTCAATGATCTTGGATTGGATTCAATGATCTTGGGTTGGACTCAATGATCTTATGATTGGACTCAATGGTTTTATGTTTGGATTCAATGATCTTGAGGTTGAACTCAATGGTTTCATGGTTGAATTCAATGATCTTGGGTTGGACTCAATGATCTTATGATTGGACTCAATGGTTTTATGTTTGGATTCAATGATCTTGAGGTTGGACTCAATGATTTTGTGGTTGGATTCAATGAAGTTATGGTTGGATTTGATGGTTTTATGAGTGTATTCAATGGTCTTTGGTTGGATTCAGTGATCTTGGGTTGGATTCAATGATCTTGGGTTGGATTCAATGATCTTATGGTTGGAGTCAATGATCTTATGGTTGGATTTAATGATCTTGGGTTGGATTCAGTGATCTTGGATTGGATTCAATGATCTTGAGGTTGAACTCAATGGTTTTATGGTTGAATTCAATGATCTTGGATTGGACTCAATGATCTTATAGTTGGATTCAATGGTTTTATGATTGGATTCAATGATGTTATGCTTGGATTCAATCGTTTTATGAGGGGATTCCAGGATCTTGGGTTGGATTCAATGATCTTGGGTTGGATTCAATGATCTTGTGGTTGAACTCAATGGTTTTATGGTTGAACTCAATGATGTTATGGTTGGATTCAATGGTTTTATGATTGGATTCCATGATCTTGGGTTGGATTCAATGGTTTTATGATTGCATTCAATGATCTTGGGTTGGATTCAATGGTTTTATGATTGGATTCAGTGATCTTATGGTTGGACTCAATGATTTTGTGGTTGGACTCAATGATCTTGGGTTGGATTCAATGATGTTATGGTTGGATTCAGTGATTTTGTGGTTGGATTCAATGATCTTGAGGTTGGATTCAATGATCTTGAGGTTGGACTCAATGTCCTTACAGTTGGATTCGATGATCTTATGGTTGGACTCAATCTTATGGTTGGACTAAATGATCTTAAAGGTCTGTTTCAACCCAATTACTGGATGAAAATGTGTTTTTAATGCCGCCAGATGCCAAGTTGTGCCCATTGGGAGAGTACAGAGTGGTATCAACACTTGGGAAGCGGAGGCTCTGTAAAAGGATGAGGAGAAGGGGCGGGAGGAAGCACCAAGGGCTGAGCTCCTGCCCGTGATGTCTGTGGTTCACCGTCATCTTTAGCCATGCCCTGTGTCTCTACAATGACTTTATTTCATCCTCTCGAGCTCGGCAGCCGTTCGTGGGTGTTGTTCATATCCTCAGCATCGCCTCTGTCCTGCACCTCAACGGTTCTGAGCCGTGGTGATTTCTGCCCCCGCTTTGGAAAGGAAAACCACCGCCCGTGGAGGAAAGCAGGTCCTTAACTGGGAGAGTCTGGGAGATCCACTCCTTGCTGGGACAGATTGCTGGGATTTGGGGGAGCTGCTCTGCCCTGAGAGTTTTCACTCGCTGTTTTCCTTCTCTTTTTATTCCTCCCCATTAATTTCTGCTGTGATTTCTTCAGCTCAGCGAAGCACTCTGGATATGGGGCTGTGTGTGTGTGGAGCTGTGTATGTGGGAGTGGGAGAAGGCAACTTCTCACCATGGTCCTTCAAAAGTTACTGCTATGGAGTAAATCTTTCACTGGAGGGACCAAAGGCAGGATCAGCCTCAGCGTGCCCATGCATTGAGAGGGTTGGATCTCATGTACCCTTGTAGCCAGGGAAATTACCAAATGTTACTGAGTAATAACATTTTCCAGGACCTGAAAGGTGCCTATGAGAAATTTGGGGAAGAGCTGTTCACTGGGGCATGGAGCAATAGGATAAGGGGTAATGGTTTTAAACTGGAAAAGGAGAGATTTAAGTTGGATATGAGGAAAAAGCTCTTCCCCATGAGGTGGCAGATCAGTGGCACAGGTTGCCCAGAGGTGGTGCAGGCCCCATCCCTGGAGATGTTCAAGGTCAGGCTTGATGGGGCTGTGAGCAACCTGATCTGGTACCAATGTCCCTGCTGAGTGCAGGGGTTGGACTGGGTCAGCTGTAAAGGTCCCTTCCAACCCAACACATGCTGTGATTCTATTGGAAGAGACCTCTAAGATCATCAAGTCCAACCTCAACCCAATCCCTCCAACCCCACTAAACCATGGCCCCAAGTGCCACATCCACCACTTCTTGAACCCCTCCAGGGATGGGGACTCCACCATCTCCCTGGGCAGCCCCTGCCACTGCTTGACCACTCTTGCAGTCAAGAAATTCCTCCTAAAATCCAATCTAACCCTCCCCTGGTGCAATTTGAAGCCATTTCCTCTTGCTCGGGAAGATCCATTTGATGTTGGAGCAGGAGCAGGTCCTCAGCAAGAGCTGGAGGTCGTCACCCAGCGAGTGGAGCATTTACTTATGGAGACATCGGGCAGGGAAAGGGCGGCAGGATCACAGGCTGGGGCTGCTGCTTCCGCATTAACGTTGGATGTTAAAAGCTGCTTGAGAAAGATGCGCCTTATTGATTTAAAAACAGGTTTGCATTCCTGGAAAAAAAGGGGTGATCATGCTAATTCAATCACCAGAGACTCAGGAGGACAGGAGTCTTTTTCTATTACTTTAACGAGCCATGTGGCGCAATAATCGTGTCATTCCTCCTCAAAGCTGACGGCTGATGACACCGCGTAATCCCCAGCAGGTACCTGGCGAATCCCAGGCCCCGCTGGTTTTTGAGGGGGTGTGTGACTGCAGGGCATTTCCAGGCTCTTCTTTCTGGGATGTAGTCTGCTTCACCTGAAAAATCAGTTTATTTTGGTTTTCCTCCCAGGGGAAGCTGTGGATGGGTCCTGCTGCGGGGAGAGGGGTGCTCCCCAAGCTGTGCTGGGTGAGCAGGGCTGGGAGGGGTCCAAGGCAGTGGTTTTGGCAGAAAGGGTGCTCCCTGAGCCTGCTGGAAGAGTTTGGGTGCTCCTCGATGCAGGGCAGGGTGGTGAAGCCTACACAATGCTGTGAAGAGCAGGGATCAGCATCCTGGAGGGGCATGACCTGAGCCTGTCCATGATCCCACTTCTGTCCATGATCTGGGTCCTGTCCATGATCTGAGTCCTGCCCGTGATCCCAGTCCTGCCCATGATCTGGGTCCTGTCCATAATCTGGGTCTTGTCCATGATCCCGGTCCTGTCCACAATCCCAGTCCTGTCCATGGTCTTGGTCCTGTCCATGATCTGAGTCCTGTCCATGAGCTGGGTCCTGTCCATGATCTGGGTCCTGCCCATGATCTGAGTCCTGTCCATGATCTGGGTCCTGTCCATGATCCTGGTCCTGTCCATAATCCCGGTCCTGTCCATGATCCCGGTCCTGTCCATAATCCCAGTCCTGTCCATAATCCCAGTCCTGTCCATGATCTGGGTTCTGTCCATGATCCCAGTCCTGTCCATGAGCTGGGTCATGTCTGTGATCCCAGTCCTGCCCATGATCTGGGTCCTGTCCATGATCTGGGTCCTGTCCATGATCCCGGTCCTGTCCACAATCCCAGTCCTGTCCATGGTCTGGGTCCTGTCCATGATCCGCGTCC
>NW_010194255.1:14466-16581 GCF_000695765.1 Mesitornis unicolor | reverse complement strand
GTCCTGTCCATGATCTGGGTCCTGTCCATGATCTGGGTCCTGCCCATGATCTGGGTCCTGTCCATGATCTGGGTCCTGCCCATGATCTGGGTCCTGTCCATGATCTGGGTCCTGCCCATGATCTGGGTCCTGTCCATGATCCCAGTCCTGTCCACAATCCCAGTCCTGTCCATGGTCTGGGTCCTGTCCGTAATCCCAGTCCTGTCCATGATCTGGGTCCTGTCCATGATCCCAGTCGTGTCCATGATCCCAGTCCTGTCCCTGATGTGGGTGCTGTCCATCCCTCTCGCTGTGCAGAGGACTCAGAGCTGAGGCTGATCCTGGATTTGTGTTGTGGCCAGGGAGCAGCTTTGGTCCCTCGAGGGCTCGCTCCATGCTGATGTGGTGGTGCCATGGGCAGGGGCTGGGCTGGACAGGTCTGGTAAGGACCTGAATGAGTGGAGGGACCTCAAGGCACCCTCAGCAAGTTTGCAGATGGCACCAAGCTGGGTGGTGCAGTGACACCCTGAAAGGAAGGGATCCATCCAGAGGGACCTGGACAGGGTGGAGAGGTGGGCCCATGGCAACCTCATGGAGTTCAACAAGGCCAAGGGCAAGGTTCTGCATCTGGGAAGGGGCAATCCCCAGCACAAACCTAGGCTGGAAGATGATGCGTCATCCGCATCCCCATCTCCTCCTGCATCCCCATCTCCTCCTGCATCCCCATTTCCTCCATCCCCATCCCCTACATCCCCATCCCCTGCATCCTCATCTCCTGCTGCATCCCCATCTCCTCCTGCATCCCCATTTCCTCCATCCCCATCCCCTACATCCCCATCCCCTGCATCCTCATCTCCTGCTGCATCCCCATCTCCTCCTGCATCCCCATTTCCTCCATCCCCATCCCCTACATCCCCATCCCCTGCATCCTCATCTCCTGCTGCATCCCCATCTCCTCCTGCATCCCCATTTCCTCCATCCCCATCCCCTACATCCCCATCCCCTGCATCCTCATCTCCTGCTGCATCCCCGTCTCCTCCTGCATCCCCATCCCCTGCATCCCCATCTCCTCCTGCATTCCCATCTCCTCCTGCATCCCCATTTCCTCCTGCATCCCCATCTCCTGCATCCCGATTTCCTCCATCCCCATCCCCTACATCCCCATCCCCTGCATCCTCATCTCCTGCTGCATCCCCACCTCCTCCTGCATCCCCATCTCCTGCATCCCCATCTCCTCCTGCATTCCCATCTCCTCCTGCATCCCCATCTCCTGCATCCCCATCTCCCCCTGCATCCCCATCTCCTGCATCCCCATCACCTGAGGAAAAGGACTGGGAGTACTGGAGGATGAGAAGCTGGACATGAGCCACCAATGTGCATCTGCAGCCCAGAAACCAACCCCATCCTGGGCTGCATCACAAGAAGTGTGGCCATGGGGCCAGGGAGGGGATTCTGCCCCTCTGCTCTGCTCTGCTCTGCTCAGACCCCATCAAAGGAAGACAAGAAGATGTCGAACGTTTTGGCGGCGTCTCCCATAGAGGTCACTACTTATCCGGCCCCTTTGCAGACAGAACCATCTCGTGCTGCTTCCCAAAGCAGCTCCTGTTGAGCATCTGCAGGAGAGGCTCGGACCCAAGTGCTCAGCATGAGGTCACCTCTGAGCAGCATCCACAGAACAGTCCATGCAGGAGCTTTAGTTTGGTTGTGCTATGAAACGAGGTCCTCACACTGACCCTTTTCCGCCAGGGCTTTCTCAAGCCCCTCTTGTGTGCAGTTTTTGGAGAAACACCGCTCTCTGGGTG
This sequence comes from Mesitornis unicolor, assembly GCF_000695765.1. Lineage (NCBI taxonomy): Eukaryota > Metazoa > Chordata > Aves > Mesitornithiformes > Mesitornithidae > Mesitornis > Mesitornis unicolor. The sequence goes on along the minus strand of NW_010194255.1, from coordinate 14,800 downwards.
TCCCTATGGGTCACAGGTGCTGCTGTGAGCCCCGTTGTGTCTGTCTGAGGTGTGAGACTTGTTCCTCTCTCAACCAGCACCTCTTTGGTTGATCTCCACTCCTCTGCGCTGCCAGGACAGGCTGTGATGGAGGATGGAGAGCAAGCACCGAGCTGTGACAGGGTCCTGGGGCTGTTGTGAGCCATGGGGGATGCTGGGGTGCTCCTCCGAGCCCTGTGCGAGCCCCCCGAGCCCCTGGCATCCCCCATTCCCCTTTACCATCACCTCCTACTCCTGCATCCCCATCTCCTGCATCCCCATCCCCTGCATCCCCATCTCCTGCATCCCCATCTCC
>NW_010194255.1:13902-14404 GCF_000695765.1 Mesitornis unicolor | reverse complement strand
CCCCCCCTCCCCCTGCACCCCCATCTCCTGCATCCCCATCCCCTCTTGCATCCCCATCTCCTGCTGCATCCCCATCTCCTCCATCCTCATCCCCTGCATCCCCATCTCTTCCTGCATCCCCATCTCCTGCATTCCCATCTCTTACATCCCCATCTCCTCCTACATCCCCATCTCCTGCACCTCCATCTACTCTTGCATCCCCATCTCCTCCTGCACCCCGATCTGCTGCATCCCCATCTCCTCCATCCCCATCTCCTGCATCCCCATCTCCTCATGCACCCCCATTTGCTGCATCCCCATCTCCTGCATCCCCATCTCCTGCATCCCCATCTCTTGCATCTGTATCTCTTTCTGCATCCCATCTCCTCCCCTGCATCCCCATGTCCTCCTGCATCCCCATCTCCTGCTGCATCCCCATCTCCTGCTTCCCTGTCTCCTCCTGCATCCCTGACTCCTCCTGCATCCCCATTTCCTGCATTCCCATCCCCTGCATCCCCATCTC
>NW_010194255.1:13287-13889 GCF_000695765.1 Mesitornis unicolor | reverse complement strand
CCCCCTCCTGCACCCCCACCCCCTCCATCCCCACCTCCTGCATCCCCATCTCCTCCTGCATCCCCATCCCCTCCATCCCCATCCCCAGGACCTGGGTACCAGCGCCCGCCGCCTCGCCAGCTCTATTGACAGTTATCCGGGATCGGAAGGAATTGAAGACAAATTGTTAAGAGGACGGAGTTAATAAAATTTGAAAAATTGAGGCCTGTCACTCTCCTAAACTTTTTTCGATACGGCTGACAGAAACATATTTCCCCAATGAGTGACCTTATGCAGCTGCGCCGGCGCCGATGCTGGGAGTGAACGGCCGCGCTATTTATCAAATATTATAAGCCGGGGCCTCCTAATATGAGCGGGGAGGTGCGGGAGGAGGCGACGGGTGCGCACAGCCCGAGGTGTTGCCCAGGTGTCCGTCCCCGGCGAGCAGACAGCTTGTGGGAGGTGACAAATGGCCCTCTATTAAGTGTCTCTGAAGGTTGGCGTCCACTCCGCCAGCTGCCGGGGTGGGAGAGGGCAGGGGAGGAGGTGGGGATGGGGAAAAGGGGGTCAGGCCGAACCGCTCACCCACTTTTCCTTCCCCTCCGCTGAGCGACGCCGTTATT
>NW_010194255.1:0-13256 GCF_000695765.1 Mesitornis unicolor | reverse complement strand
TGCCCCGCGGCTGGCGGAGGCCGTGATTTATGGCGGCGTAAGGGTTTTTATTGCTGCCGCTGCTGGAGGTGGGAATCGACCGGTTGGAGGAGTCGGCTTCTATCAATTATTGCAGCAATTAGTCAAGTCGTCAAAGCCATTAACAGGGGGATTAGGACAATATTGGAGAGCCGTTATTGATAGGGCGTGGGGAGGGGAAATGCCGCGCAAACCCGCACCCCTCCATCGGAAATGAGAGCGGGTCTTGCCTCCAGGATCTCATCATTCGGAAGAAGGTGGAAAAGTTGCCCCCCCCTCCGTCTTTTCGGGTTTTCGCTCTTTCTGTCTTTTTAAAAGATATTGAGTGGCTGCCCCGGCAGCGCAGAACCTCACCTGTCTGGCTTTATTCGCGGCGACAAGGCTCGCGGTCGAAATGACTCCGCGTCAAATGGTTATGGAGCGCATTTTTCATCCTGTAAGCAAATAACGATCCCCTGATGCCCAGGCTCCGGCGTGGCCGATCTGGCTGCGCCCCGCTCCTTTTTCGTACGTTACCATCATCCCCTGCGTTGCTGGGGGTCCCCAGTTTGCTCCCAGTTTGGTTTCCGGCAGGACAAGGGGATGTTTGCCAAGTTGTGCGCTAACACCGTCTGCCTGCCTTTCTGTCCCAATTGAGCTCAATAAATCTGAGTTTCTATTCACAGCATCACAGGGTGTCAGGAGTTGGAAGGGACCTGGAAAGCTCCCCCAGTGCAGCCCCTGCCAGAGCAGGATCACCAGAGCAGTCACACAGGAACACGGCCAGGGCTTTGGGGGTCTCCAGACAAGGAGACTCCACAACCTCTCTGGGCAGCCTGGGCCATGCTCTGCCACCCTCACACTCACAAACTTTGGCCTCATCTTCAGCTTGAACCTCCTGTGCTCCAGCTTGGGACCATTGCCCCTTGTCCTGGCATTGGACATCCCAGAGCACAGCCTGGCTCCTTCCTCCTGACCCTCGCCCTTTCCAAATTGATCCCCATGAATGAGGGCACCCCTCAGTCTCCTCTGCTCCAAGCTCAAGAGCCCCAGCTCCCTCAGCCGCTCCTCAGCAGGGAGAAAATGATTCTATGATTTCACTTTGTCTCTGGGCACCGCCGGCCCCTTGTCCCCCCCACGGTGGCCAGGTTATGGTTGGACTCAATGATCCCAAAGGTCTTTTCCAACCAAACGTTGTCCCCAAGACGTCCTTCCTGCCTGTTCTGCCCCAAAACTCCTCCGATCTCACTCATTTCTCCTCTCCCTCAGGTGCCAGCCCCGTGCAGGAGAACGAGATGGGCCACACGCCCCTGGACTACGCCCGTGACGGGGAGGTCCTGAGCCTTCTGAAGGCGTCGGAGGCGAAGGTGAGCACAATGGGGATGGTGTTTTTTACTGTATTTTCCGAATTTCCTGCTAAAAGAACCCAGCATGAGACCGCTCTTGACCACATCTTTTTCCTAATATCCAATCTAAACCTACCCTGGTGCAACTTGGGGCCGTTTCCTCTCATCCTATGGGTCCTTACTTGAGCATCATCAATCAGGAGAGGTCTCAGGTTAAGCAGGAGATGGAGGTGATTAAAACTGCAGCAATGGCTGCATTTAGGAGATACGACCATGAATTAAACCTGCCTGGTGGTCAGAATACCCTGCCCACCTAAAGAGGTCCTCGCTGAGGGTCCAAACCATGTCCCCCAGTGCCAAACCTCAATCCTGAGGTGATTTCCATCGCAGCAGAGGAAAACTTGACCAACTCCTGGCGCCCTGTACCGCTCTCCAAGCAAGTTTTGAGGAAGTTTAGCCTAAAATAGAAATCTTCACCAAAAGGAGGTGGTGGGGAATTATCTGGCGGGTAAATGGTCTCTGGAGCCCGGCGTCGCGCTAGGAAACCGAAGAGTTCGAGAGGCGGCATTGGTTTTTGTGCTTAACCGATAGGCAGAGGAGAGCAAAGAAATATATTTGTGGAGACGTTCCCCATGAAAATGATTGTGTTTGTATCTGCAGCGCCAGGCGGGTGATGAATATTCGGCCGGGGGGGGAGATGGTGCTCCCGGGGCTGCATCGGCCCCAGGATCCGCGCTCCACCGAGAGTCTTTGAGAATTTATTGCTCGTTTTAATCACGGCTGCAGAATGAATTGGCAGGGCTATTGCTGGGGCGGGCACGGCCCATAGATTTTATTTACATATCCTCGTGACAGAAGAGCGAGGGAATTTTCCTATGTATTTTTAATATCTTTTGATTTTCCTTTTTTTTTGTCCCCCTGAAAAAAAATAAGAATTCTGAGTGTGCTTTCCGCACGCTCGCGTGGTGGTGAGGACTCTTGAGCTACGTGGGTGAAATTTAAATCTATTTAGGGTGAAAAGGAAAGGAGTGGCCCTGGAAACCAGTGTCGCCAGTACGGGACTGGAAGGGAAGTGGCCCCTGGACTGGTCTCAGCTCTTTCAGGTCTTTCTTCTCACTGGGCCCAATCAGACCCATCCAATGGCCTCTCCTGTGTCCATCAGTGGCTGCCAAAGTGTTTCAAAGGAGCGTTTCACAGAATCACAGGATGTCAGGAGTTGGAAGGGACCTGGAAAGCTCCATCCCAGGAGCTTTCCTCCTGACACTGGCCCTTTCCAAATTGATCCCCATGAATGAGGGCACCCCTCAGTCTCCTCTGCTCCAAGCTCAAGAGCCCCAGCTCCCTCAGCCGCTCCTCAGCAGGAGATGCTCCCCAGTGTTCACTTCTCCAACTGATAGCGCTTGTATGGTGAGGAAACATGGCAAGGCCACTGTCTCACCATGGGTGCTGTTTCCGCACCTCATCTCTGTGGCCCTGCTGGACTCTTTCAAGCAGTTCCTGTCCTCCTTGACCTGAGGGCCCAGCACTGAACACAATATTGCAGCTGTGGTGTGAGCAGGGCAGAGCAGAGGGGCAGGAGAACCTCTCTGCCCTACAACCACCCCTTCTCATCCACCCCAGGATGGCGTTGGCCTTTTTGGCTCAAGGGCACATTGCTGGCTCATGGGCATCTGCTGCCACCAACACACCCAGGTCCTTTCCAGCCACTCCTCCCCAAGCCTGTTTCACCACACAAATCGTCCTTTCCTCACCAAGCAGCCATGTGGGGGTGTCCCAGACTGGAGCTTGTGTCCCCCTCATTGACCTTTTGAGACACAGCCTTGAGCATGACTTGCTTTTCCCATCCCCAACATCCTCAGGTGGTCGCTTTGAGTGAATTTTGTGAGAAATCCTTGGATCTTCTCAGTTCCCTTTGCTGTAAAGATGAGAGATGCCGTCCCTTCCCCATCCGCAGGCTTTCTGCAAAGGTTTGGCTCTGTCCCTGCGCTTTTCAGCCTCTTCCCTCTGGATATTTTCCTGTAAATGCAGTCGTGCGTGGGAGGATGTGGTGCCAGATAATGAAGAACCAAAGCCAGTGACCACGATTGCCCGTCTTGGTGTTATCTGAAGATGCATGGACAGAGTGAATCTGCTTAAAAATGAATCAGAGTCATGAAGGTGGGAAGAGACCTCTAAGATCATCAAGTCCAACCTCAACCCAACCCCACCATGGCCACTAAACCATGGCCCCAAGTGCCACATCCACCTCATCTTGAACCCCTCCAGGGATGAGGACTCCACCACCTCCCTGGGCAGCCCCTTCCAGTGCTTGTCCACTCTTGCAGTCAATAAATTCCCCCTAAAATCCAATCTAACCCTCCCCTGGTGCAACTTGAGGCCGTTTCCTCTCATCCCATCGCTCTTTCTGGTGGCTTTTGGCTGCTCGAGATGCTCTGGGCCAGCAGCAGGACCTGACTCTGAGGATATAGCACATAGGAGAGCAAACCCCTCCAGATCCTGAGCTGAAAACCCCCCAAAAAACACCATAACTGCTGCTTTTTACCCAAGAAAGGGACTTTCTTCTTACACATTGCTTCTGCAATGTTGGTTTTCGGCAAAGGGAGGGCAGGGGTGTTGCAGGAGAAGGATGTCCCCTCTTTTGGGGCGCTTTCCCACCTCTCCACAAGCCCACGGGGCTCATGGCAGCGCTGCTCGTGTCCCCTGCACCTTAAGAAAGGCAGAAAAGGGGGGAGGAAGCAAAAAATGGCTTGAGATATATGGTAAGACACAGATCTATGGAGGGAGCCGTGCTTCGAGCCTTGTGGTGTGCACAAAGCCCGAGGGATGTCTCTGTCCCCAAAATCCACAAGGAAATACTGCTCCATCTGAGGTGTCAGGGCTGATGGCAGCGCCGTTACACACCAGGCTGATAGCACAGCCAAAACCTGTAATCGTTTGCTAATTACTCTTAATTTTTAAACCCCTGTCAGAGTCATTACCAACCCAGGAAACACAACTGGAGGGGTTTGATCCACTCCAGTTTGGCAGCAGTCCCAGAGGGGTGGAAAACTCTTCATACCTACCCGCTACTCATGTTCTTGCTCCCAGAAACCTGCTCTGTTCCCAACGTTTCCTCTGCCCCCGCAGTTCCAGGAGGAGCAACGCCGCAGGGAGGTGGAGGAGCGGCGGCGGTTCCCGCTGGAGCAGCGGCTGAAGGAGCACATCATCGGGCAGGAGAGCGCCATCGCCACCGTGGGGGCAGGTAGGACCCATGTCCCATACAGGAGCAGCCTTCAGCCGCGCTTCCTGGGCCGTCACATCAAGGACCAGGGTCCTGTCCCCGGTACCAGAGCATAGGGGCCTTCAGTGGCACAAATCACAGGATCATAGGGTGTGCTGGGGTGGAAGGGACCTTTAAAGCTGACCCAGTCCAACCCCTGCACTCAGCAGGGACACTGGTACCAGATCAGGTTGCTCACAGCCCCATCAAGCCTGACCTTGAATATCTCCAGGGATGGGGCCTGCACCACCTCTGGGCAACCTGTGCCACTGATCTACCACCTCATGGGGAAGAGCTTTTTCCTCATATCCAACTTAAATCTCCCCTTTTCCAGTTTAAAACCATTACCCCTCATCCTATTGCTCCATGCCCCAGTGAACAGCTCTTCCCCAGATTTCTCATAGGCACCTTTCAGGTCCTGGAAAATGTTATTACTCAGTAACATTTGGTAATTTCCCTGGCTACAAGGGTACATGAGATCCAACCCTCTCAATGCATGGGCACGCTGAGGCTGATCCTGCCTTTGGTCCCTCCAGTGAAAGATTTACTCCATAGCAGTAACTTTTGAAGGACCATGGTGAGAAGTTGCCTTCTCCCACTCCCACATACACAGCTCCACACACACACAGCCCCATATCCAGAGTGCTTCGCTGAGCTGAAGAAATCACAGCAGAAATTAATGGGGAGGAATAAAAAGAGAAGGAAAACAGCGAGTGAAAACTCTCAGGGCAGAGCAGCTCCCCCAAATCCCAGCAATCTGTCCCAGCAAGGAGTGGATCTCCCAGACTCTCCCAGTTAAGGACCTGCTTTCCTCCACGGGTGGTGGTTTTCCTTTCCAAAGTCAGTGATCTAACACCTGATGGTGAAGAACTTTTTCCTCATATCCAACCTAATTCTGCCCTTTTTCCAGTTTAAAACCATTCCCCTCGTCCTATTGCTCCATGCTCCAGTGAACAGCTCTTCCCTAGCTTTCCTATAGGCACCTTTCAGGTCCTGGAAGGTCGCTATAAGGTCCCCCCGCAGCCTTCTCTTCATTGAAAAACCCCAGTTCTCTCTTCATAGCAGAGGAAAACCCTCCTGTGTGTCCCTGTGACGTTCCCTCATGAGCCCATCTCCTCAAATGTCCACAGATGCCACACGAGGCACCTCCTTACGACGTTACTTCAACACCCATTCCCTTTATCCATCTTCTCCTGTTGTTTTCCGTCCAAAAAGCTTTGATAAAGCCCACGGTGGCTTACGTCTGCGAGCAAATCACACAGGCCTGGAGTATTTCATTGGCTGGCGTTTCCTTGTCTGGCTCTGAAATCCCCCATTCCCAAACAGGGACGCTGAGGCCTTCAGTGTTTTTTTTCACCTACACTTCAAATTCGAAGCTTTTGCTGATTAAAAACCAAATTAACTAAGCAGAGGGAATAAATGAGGAGCCTGGCCTCTTGTGGCTGTGACGGAGCCGTACAAGCGAGGTTCACGGAGGGGAAGGCAATGGTTTTTGTCAAAGCTGGTCACAAAACCAGAGCAGCTTTTCAGCGCCGCGAGTTTCGGCTGAGCACAGCCAGTTCCCGCGCGCGTAACTTTGTTAGGTTCATCAGTGAGGCACTTTGAGACCAAAGGGTGTCGGGCATCTGCGAAGGATGAGGCCTGGCTGCCTCCATTAGCCTAATAAATGTGATTATTCCTCATTGCAAACCTGGGTTTGCTCCAACCACCGCGGCCTGGGCTGGTGGGAGGTGTCCCTGGGAACTGGATCAGCTTTAAGGTCCCTTCAAACCCAAACTTCTCCATGATTTCTATCAAAAACAGAGGTCCTGGTGGCTTGGGCGAGGTGGTTTTCCTTGGTGTCACCCCTAAAACCCAGTTAATTTTCATGGTTTATTTCATTTCTTTTCATATTCCATTCTAATCCTGATCTAAAACTAAAACACCACCAGGAAATCAAGGCCTGGGTTCAATTTGCCCATCCAAGGCCTGAAACCCTCGGGAAATCCCGTCCAAAATTCCTCATAATTATAATTACCATCCCAATTCAGTGCCTGGAAATGGGACAGCAAGGTAAGGCCAGGCAAGGAAATCCTAAATCCCCAAAATCTGCAGCATTTTCATTGGGAAAACCAAGTTCCAGGTGATGGGGAAGGCCTGGACGGGTCCCGCTGTCCCCCTGCGCCCCCCTTAGCCCCCTCGGTGTTTGCCCGGGGCTAATTGGGCTATGGTGATTAATGGGCAGCACCGGGCTCTGACACAGGTGGCGTTGCTGCCCATTACAGCCGGTGCCTTTATGGAGGTGGCTCTGATTAAATTAGAGGGGGGAAAAGAGGGAATTAGAGGGGGAAAAAGCGCTTGATACCCCCACAGCCTCGGGATATCAGACCGAAAAATAGCGGGGAATCTTCCTCCCCTCATCCCTTTGCCCCGTTTTTGTTGTTTTTCCCCTCAGAAAAGGGCAATTTACGGACATTTCTTCTTCTCACGAGCACTTTCTGGCTATTTTTTGTTATTTCTTTTATTCCCATCTTCTTTCGCTTGCCCTTTGGGCGGCTTTTGCGGCCGGGAGACTTGCACCGCACGCCCCATCTCGAGGTTTCCCCTGCTCTGTTTAATTGATAACCGCTGCCTTAATTGGATAATCTGCTTTAATCCTGACCCAAACAGGCTCTGTACAAAGGGAACGTGTGCTCGGGGCTCTGCCGGGTGCGTTTTGGGCCGCTTTGGGGAGCGATTTTGCTCTGGAGGACGTGGGGGCAGCAGCGTGGGCTGGAGCAGCGCGCGTGGGCATCGACAGAAAACACCTCCTCTCCAGGTTATTGACCAAAAGAGGGCATTTTTGGAAGTTTATAATGTTATTTTTAGCTTTGGGGTCTCATATCCTAAATATTAAGCCCCAGAAAGGACACTTCTATATAACTAACACAGCATCTGCCAGGCCGTGGTCACTTAGAGGTGGGGTGTTCAAAAACACCACTGATTTCCTAAACTTTTTTGGTTTGGACTGCTCTGTTACGGCTCTTCCTAATGCTGAGTAAGGGTGGAGGAAGATAAAGCGCTGTTTATTTTTTAATACAGAGATTTTGAGTAAAGGGCAGTGCAGAAAACCTCATTTTTAATTCTAAAAGGACAAATTTTGAGCGCGTTGAGCAGTTGTAATGTTGGAATCGGTTGGCGTTTCGAAGCAGAAGGATAATGGGCGAGTGGGAATATCACCCTGCTCTGCTCCATGGGAAATTGGTGTTAATTTGGGCAAAATAGGATCTTTATTTGAGCCAGGGCAACCACTGAAATGAGACAGCCGTGGTCTGGTTTGGGGTTCATCTTCCACGTCCCCATGAGTGGTCCTTGGGGATGTGGACCCCAGAGTGATGATGCAGAAGGAGGAGAGAGATCCCATGGTGAATCCGGACCTGGAGTCATTACCCCATGAGAAATTGGTGTTAATTTGGGCAAAATAGGATATTTTATGAGCCTTATTTGATCCAGGTCAACCACTGAAATGAGACGGCAGTGGTATGGTTTGGGGTTCATCTTCCACATCCCCATGAGTGGTCCTTGGGGATGTGGACCCCAGAGTGATGATGCAGAAGGAGGAGAGAGATCCCATGGTGAATCCGGACCTGGAGTCATTACCCCATGAGAAATTGGTGTTAATTTGGGCAAAATAGGATCTTTTATGGGTCTTACTTGAGTCAGGGCAACCACTGAAAGGAGACGGCTTTGGTCTGGTTTGGGGTTCATCTTCCACATTCCAATGAGTGGTCCTTGGGGATGTGGACCCTGAAGCGATGCTACAGATGGAGAGGAGTGATCCCATGGTGAATCCGGGCCTGGAGCCATCACCCCGTGGTACCCCGAGCCCGGGCGGCCTGCGAAGCCCCGGCGAATGAATTGATTTGATAAATGGACATTTATTACGCTCACAAATTGGCTGAAACCAATTTCGGTCACATCAACCCCTGATAACTGCGAGGGTATTGATTTGTGTAAAGTAATACAGTGAATTTATCAGTTCAATAGCGAGCTGAAGGGCCTCTCGGAGACACCGCGCCACCGTTACAGATGGACGAAATAAAGCCGGAGCGCCGCCGCGACGCTGGAAATGGCTCAGAAGAAGAAGGCCCGGGCGTCATCGTCGGCCTCTTCACTCGGACGCTGGGTCTGAAGGTCTTAATGAAATTACAGCCACCTTTATTTATGAATTTCAGCTGTTGCTGCAGGTACGGGAGGAAGGGGATGCCTTTTTGAGAGGTGTCGCATGGGTTCTGTGCGTGATTTTCAAGGAAGGGCGGCCAAAATGGCCCGCAGCCGCTTTGGGGGCGCGAACCCCGAGGATCAGAGTTTCCTCATGGAGGTTTTGATCCTTCAAATGTCCCTTTCTGTCCTCAGGTGACAATTTTGGGATGACAGGATGACAGTGCTGATGGGCAATGACCAACATCGGAGAGCCGCCCACGGCCGCGGCCACAAAACCCGGGGCCACGCTTGCCCCTTGCTGGGGATATCCCAAATTTTTCAGGTTTTCCAAACCTCCCAAGCACTGAGACGAGGTTTTGTGCCAGAATATCTCATCTTCTTAAAGGTGCTTGTAGAAAAAGCCTTTGCAGCCCATCGCCATCGATCTAACGAACCCCCTAATGACGACCAACGCCTCCTGGCCAGGATCTCACCAGGAATCACAAGCCCCAACTTTATGCTAGGTTGTTTTTGTGTTGTTGTCTTTTTTTAATGGAGTGTTTTATATCCCTGGATTCGCCGGGAGACGAGCGCTTTATTTACCCATAAAGTCTGGCATCTGCCACGGAGGCGAGCGAAAGAAGACGGCACTTAACCCCGCCGCCTTCGGACCGTTGAGCGCGCTGACCCCTGCGAGTGGTCGTTCCGTGCCCCGCAGCGAGGGTTTATTGCCTTTATTACCGCCGCTGAGTCCGTGTTCTTCCCCATCCATTTCTCGATCGTTTCTTTTTAAATACGTCCACCCTGGGCGTTTGGCCGCTGCGGTGAAGGGGCAGGGGAGGAGCACGTGTGGCGCCGGGGAAGGACACGCCGTAGGATGCTCTTGGAGATGGCTCAACGCCGCAGCCGTCTCCTCCTCCTCCTCCTGTTTTGGGGTGACCAAGGACACGTCTGGATGCCCATCCATGATTTCTAAGAGCCTGGCTCCACGCCCGAGCTAATTAAGCCTTGACAGGAGTCAGGACTCATTAATGCAGCCAAGGCACCGGGTAATGCATCTCAGTTGCATCCATGGACCAACAAATCCAAGCCTTCACCGTCAGGCTGTAGGCAATGACATTCAGCTTCTTTTTACGTGCAAAAATGGAAATATTTATCAAATATTTTCCCATAGATGTATTTTACAGGAGTTAAGACTCATTGGCGTGGCCAAGGCACTGGGTAACGCATCTCAGTTGCATCCATAAACCAGTAAATCCTTGGCACTGGGGCTCCAGTTCCCACTGACTGAGTCTCCTTTCGCTGGGTGGATGCGCCCTGCACTTTAAGGCCAAATTGGGCTTTTTTGGGGGGCTGTTTGGGTTGACCCAAACTCGATGAGCAAGTTCTGCGCTTTCTTTTGAGACTCTTGATGACCACAGCCAAGTCAACCCCAACCCTCTCGTCGCTAACATCAATAAACTGAGTTATTTCTTGCAGTTTTCGGGCTCATTTTGGGGTCTTTTCTCAGAGATCTTTTCTTTTCCCATCAAGCAGAAGGCTTTGTGGCCTAATTTCAGAATCTCCCAATTTTAAAGGGAGAAAACAAATCCCCAGCTCCTCCCCAATTTGAGACGTGGGCTGAGGGACAGGGACAGCGGCTCGGTCCCGCGCTGCATTTTGGGAATGGCAGCAACAAAGAGAAATGTGATTTATTCCTGTGTTTTATCCCCATGTTATCCGCTGAAAAAGGGCACAAAGCTTTGCTTTACGTCGCTCCTTCCAAAATATCCCAAAACAACGGGCGCCAGTGTGACACGCCAAGGGTCACGTATCTCAAGGTCTGGTTTTCAGTCTTTGCATCTGTTGTTATAGTTTATTTTGGGTTGTGGTTTTCCCCCCCCCCTTCTCTCTGCACAAGAGGATGGGGGAAGCGAAAACCCGGGTTTTTCTGGGGTATGACCCAGGACAGATGATCCACACTGACCAATTAATGATACATTCTATTCCATAAATGCCACACTCACTAGAAATTGAGGGATTTGCTGGGGATGACCCCTTCAATCCCTTCTTTTCCCTTCCCTCCATGATGTCCCATTTCGGTTCCTCTGCTCACCCCTCCCTGGTCGCGTTTTCATTGCCATACAGGCAGTGGTTGCTGTTTGTGAGCTGAGCATAACCTGGATGGCTTTATTATCGTTGTTCCTAGTACAATTCAGTATTATCATTTCAGTTTGGTTTATTTTAATTATTAAATAGCCTGTCTCTCAACTGAGGAGGTCTTTTACTCCCCCATTTCTCTCCCCCATCCCAATGGGGACCGAGCAAGCGAGCAAGCGGCCTCGTGACGTGTAGCCGCTGGCTTGGTCCATCCCCCAGTGCCAACCGAGTCCAGTCCAACCAAGGGATTATTTAATATTAAAATGACTTAAATCATTTACTCAGCCCAAAGGCCTGCGTTTGACCCGCTCGCCCTCAAAAGCCCTTCCCTGTCTCCCAGCAGTGGTGTTACTGGTTTGGTGACTATCTCGTGGCGTCTGAGACTCGGTGGTTGGGCTGTGGACACTGAGAGGACTGAGGGGGGGGGTCAGAGTCTGCCCTGAGGAAGGGGTGATGTGTCAGGATTTTGGGAGGCAATCGGGTGTTGCGGTGCCCACCTCCTCCTCTGTTTTTTGTCACATTTCTCATTGATATCTCAACTGGGACATCCTTGGATGCTGCTGGCCAAGGCCATACCCACCCCCTTTCCTCGCCCCGTCCTCCCACACTTGCCCCACTTCAGAGCTTTTTTACCCTTCAATCACCTCCTTCTCCCCACTCACGCATGAGAAATAGCACATAAACCTCTTCAAACCCGCTTTTTTCGCAGGGGGAAAAAAAAAGCCGGCAGCGCAGCGATCCATCCGTCCGTCCGTCCATCCATCCCCGTCTTCCCCCCCCACTCCCCGCCGTCTCCCCGGCAACGCCGAGTGCACATCCTGGAAAACTTTATCCGAAATCTGCTCTGGGCAGCTCTCCAAATCCATGCTAACCTGATTAGGTGTCTCTGGGGCCGCGGCTGGCTAATCAAATTAGCGAGCACTAATGGCAGCGAGGCCTCGGAGTGGGCAGAGCGCAGTAAAACACAGTGTGTACTTAGTGATAATTATCCTTGCTTTTGTGGCATTGATTTATATGCCTTTTCTTTCCCCCCCTCCCCAACCTTTCCTTCTTTTTTTTTTTGTTTTCCTTGTCTTTCAACGCAGCTATTCGGAGGAAGGAAAATGGCTGGTACGACGAGGAGCACCCGCTGGTCTTCCTTTTTTTGGGATCGTCTGGAATCGGTAACCCTTGGGTTGTGGGGAGAGGTCGCACTGGTGAGGCCACCCCTCGAATTCTGGGGTTACTTTTGGGGCACCTCGCTCACAGAAGGACGTGGAGGGGCTGGAGCGTGGCCAGAGAAGGGCAACGGAGCTGGGGAGAGGTCTGGGGCACACAAATTTTGGGAAGCAGCTGAGGGAAATGTCAGGGTTCAACTGGAGAAGAGGAGGCTGAGGCAAGGCCTTATCCCCTCTACAGCTTCTGAAAGAAGGGGATAGTGAGGGGGGATCGGTCTCTTCTCACCAGTAACCAAGCAATGGGACCAGGGCTTCATCCCTTTCCACAACCTCTCCATAAAAACTAAGTTTTTAGTTAAAATCACTGCCATCCCCCCAACCGGCCCAGTCCGTGGCCCCGCACCGCACACAGGGCCTAATCCTGCACTGAGGCACAAGAGGCCTCACCCTAAATTATCCCTTGGGCCTCTCTGCCCTCCAAGTCCTAAAAAAGGGTCATTTTTCCCAAAAGAAGTGTGGTTTTTTTAACAACCCTGTGCTTCCCAGTAGGCCTGGCCACCTTCGGGTGTGGGGCCATGGCCTAAATTTGCTGCCGAGGGCAAGGATCGCTTGGTGACAGTGGGATTTTATTGACACTGCTAATATCTGTCCCCGAGCACAACGAAACACAACGTGACAGCTGATCGGTTCCTGAAATGGCCAAAATTGCTTTTACTGGGGAAAAAAACAACCAAAAAAACAGCTTTAAAGTGAGCAACGGTGACGTTTGAAGCAGCCGCTGCCTCCCATGGGCCTGGGGAATTTGCTGCTGCTGGAGGGTTTAAGGCACCAGGACCACCCCACACAGTGTTAACTCCACACCAGTTGCTAAAGAACTGCATAAAACCAGTAAGAAATGGGATTTTGAGACCTGGTTGCAGGTCTGAAGGCTCGGTAATGTGAATTGTCACATCGCCAACTCCCACCTATTTCTGTGGGGTTGATTTTTTTTTTCCTTCTTTTACTGCCATAAAAGTGAATAATTTTTAATTTCTTCCATAAAAAAATGAATATTGAAATAAGAAATAAGCGAAGCAGCTGAGAATTTTATGATGCCAAATAGGTATTTTAGATGGGTCTTGATGTCATGGCAACCCGAAAACCCAAATACGGGCAAACCAACTCCTGTGTCTCCACATTTCAGGAGATATATTCATA
>NW_010194254.1:1275-2558 GCF_000695765.1 Mesitornis unicolor | reverse complement strand
GAAAGAGTTGGAGGCCCTCACAGGAGTTTGTATTGACCCTCCCAGGGATGGGACAAGTCCAACCATTCACTGAGGAGCTCGGGCTCTGGACACAAGAAGATAAGAGCAGAACAGACAGAATTGTGGGAGGAAGAAAGCTGCATTGCCTGAGGCTGGAGGTGCAGGGGAGTCTGGAGGAGCCTCTTGCTTGCGAAAGGAAGAGGCCAAGTCATTGTTTCATGCCCACCCCTACAGTTTAATTCTGTGGGAGAGCTGATGTCCTGCAGCCAAGACCCATCCCCATACTCCAACAACTCCCCAAAGCCAGATCCCCCACCTCCCACTGCCCCTCATCTCCCAGCACTGCCATCGCCCCGTGTCGCTCACCTCCCAGGCTACTTGTTCACAATTGCACCAGAGATGTCATCGGTCTCAAACCAGGGGTCTATAGGAGTCATCTCTGACCCTTCTCAAGTCTCTTGGGTAAACAGAAGGCTGGTACTGACACCTTTTTTTGGGCCACCAGGGCCCAAAGTGTCAGTCCTGATGAGGATATAAGAAGTGGGATGGACTTAGAGGGCACCCAGTCTGGAAAATGAGAGGGCAATTTGGGATTAGGGGCATCCCAGTGACGTCTCATGTTCTCTCTGCAGTTTGGACTCAAATGTGAGAAACCAAAGGAGGGTGAGGAAGGCCACGATGAGTTCTGCGGGCCGAGACCCTGCCCTCTCATGACAATGACATTTCAGGGAATCCCAGTTTTCCCCGATACAACTCAGTGCACTCCACTGCAACCCCAGGGTACACCCCTTACTGGGACTGGGGATGTTCCAGTGACCACTGTGGGGAGGATTTGATATTGGTGTATATATAGGTTTGTGCATATTTGTATATGTTTCTTTTTGTTTTTCCTATCTACATTATTATTCTGTAGCATTAGTATTATTGTTTCATTAAATCTGTTAGTTTTCTTTTCCAACCCATAAATATCTCTCCTTTCTTCTCTTTCTCTTCCCCTCCTGGGGCAGGAAGAGGGGTTAACAGAGAGCATCTGTCCGGCATTTAGTGGCCAGCCCAGCCCTAAAACTCAACATGGGTCTCTAGTGAGCACCACCTCCCAGAGTGCACAGTTTGGTGTCAGGACAGGAGAGGATCATGGCTGGGCAGCCCAAATCCCTGGGAGGGGCAGTGGTTCCTGGCCTCATGGACTCAGCACTCCTGGGGTCACAGGAGATTTCAGAGACCCGTGTTGGGCCTATTTCCCATCCTGAACCCCCAGCCCACATCCATTAGGGGCAGGAAGG
>NW_010194254.1:0-235 GCF_000695765.1 Mesitornis unicolor | reverse complement strand
GTATAAGGAGGCGGTGTTGTTCAGCATGTAGTATTGGACAAAGATGTACTAGAATAAATAAAATTCACCAGCCCCCAGAGCAAGATCTAACCGATTTTCTTAAGCCTCCCCCTCGATCAAAGGAACAGGATGAGGACTCGGACAGAACCTCTATTCCCCCGGACAGCCCTGTATCCTCCCATACTAGGAAGAAGTCTGCACAAAAGTTCTGCAGGCACCTCTCTGAGAAGCGGTG
>NW_010194253.1:1360-2873 GCF_000695765.1 Mesitornis unicolor | reverse complement strand
AAATGATGATAAATAAATGATAAATAAATGAAAAATAACTGATAAATGATAAATAATGATGATAAATGATGATAAATGATGATAAATGATAAATAAATGTTAATAAATGACGATAAATAAATGATAAATGATGATAAATAAATGATAAATAAATGAAAAATAACTGATAAATGATAAATAATGATGATAAATGATGATAAATGATGATAAATGATAAATAAATGTTAATAAATGACGATAAATAAATGATAAATGATGATAAATAAATTATTATAAATAAATGATGATAAAATAATGATAGATAAATGATGATAAATAAATGATGATAAATGATAAATAAACGATTAAATGATAAACGATAAATGATGAGAAATGATAAATAAATGATGATAAATGATAAATGATGATAAATGATAAATGATGATAAATGATAAATAAATGATAAATAAATGATGATAAATGATAGATGACAAATAAATGACCAATAAATGACCAATAAATGATGACAAATAAATGATAAATGATAAATAAATGATAAATAAATGATGATAAATAAATGACAAACAAATGATAAATTCTCGCGCTTGCGTCAGCCAAAATCCAAAACCCGAAGGCGCCTCCGCAGAAGGGACAAAGCTGCCACTTACTGTGCTCCTCGATGCATTTTCCTTAAAAGAAAGGAAAGTGACGTTAAAATTTGCCCGAAAAGGTTGCATCTTTTCAATTAAACTAAAAATTTAAATTTCATTTAAAATTAAAATGAAAATTTGGGGAAAAAAAAAAGCTGCCATAAGAAATTTCTGGAAAACCGTGAGCAAACTTTGCAGCTTTTTTTTTGGCTCCATCTCTGCGATGCCAAACCCCCCAAATATTCCAAATTCCCCCCAAACCTCAGATGATTTTGATTTGCTGCGGAAAAGGGGCACTCACGGATTCTGGCTTTGCATTCCTCTGGAGATGAAACGACAGAGACGGGGATTGGTGACGGAGAAGGGCGAGGAAGTGCCCGGCAATTGAAGTGTGATAGGACGTGATAGGATAGGGTATAATAGATAATACATCGTATTAAAAATAAATGTAACATATCATATCATATCATATCATATCATATCATATCATATCATATCATATCATATCATATCATATAATATAATTTATAGTACAGTACAGCGTAACGTGATATAATATGTAATGGAATGTAATATAATAATAAGGTAATGTAATATATGACATAACACAGACTGTGTGTTGTATATAAAATTGTATCACATCACGTTATACTATATTATGGTATACTATACTAGATTATATTATATGTTATACATATATTACACATTATATATCATATATATTATATATCATATATCCCATATATCACACACATAACACGTATATCACACATCACACATATATCACACATCACACACATATCACACACATATCACACACAACACACATAACACACAACACACATAACACACAATACATATATATCACACACATCACACAAATC
>NW_010194253.1:0-974 GCF_000695765.1 Mesitornis unicolor | reverse complement strand
ACACACACGCACGTACCACACACACACACCACACACACGTACGTACCACACACACACACCACACACACACACACACCACACACACACACCACACACACATATCACACATCTCACACACACACCACACACACCACACACACACATAACACACACATCACACACACACATAACACACACATAACACACACATCACACACACACCACACACACCACACACACATCACACACAACACACACATAACACACATAACATATAACACATATATAACACATATATAACACATAACACGTAACACATATAACACACATATAACAACACACATAACATATAACACATATATAACACATATATAACACATAACACGTAACACATATAACACACATATAACAACACACATAACATATAACACATATATAACACATATATAACCCATAACACACATAACACACATAACACATAACACATATCATATAACATATATAACATATAACACAATCATATTGTATGTTGTACATTGCACATTATATACTACATTATATCATATATTACATTGTATTATGTATTACATTACATTACATTACATATTATATATTGTATTATATGTATTTCCTATTATGTATACTATATAAGTACACTATGCATTTATACGTTAAGTATACGTAATATGTACTATACACAGTATATAATATATGAAATATATATAGTACATCATATATGCTGTATATAATACATAATACATAGAATATGTAATATAATAACATATATAGAATATGTAATATTTTATATATAACACAATACATAACACACAATACATAACACACAATACATAACACAATATATAATATATAACCTAATATATAACACACAATATAAAATATAGACAATATATAATGTAATACACAATATAAAATATATAGAGAGAGTATATAATCATATACTCTATAGAATATATCGTGTACTATATAAAAATAAT
>NW_010194252.1:12538-12943 GCF_000695765.1 Mesitornis unicolor | reverse complement strand
CAATAATTACCATCTAATTATGCAAATTAATAAATTATGGAAATTAGGTAATTTTTTTTCCCCCACAACTACTGCCTTTCTACACATATCACCTCATCCTCACAAATTAAAAAAAAACAACCACAATTAAAACTAATAAAGAACATAAACAATAAAAAAATCACCCTACCACACACCTATACATAACACTTGCACTCTTAAACACAAGATCAATGGAAAAGCCCACATACACAAAAATAACCCGCCCGCCTGGTAGGAACATTACCATAGATATTACCAGAGCGACCCTTGAGGGGCGGGGCTGAGCCTGTGTCGGCCGTGGGGAAGGCGAGGGCAGCCTCATCCTGTCCCCCGCTGCTCTTCGCCGGGCCTGGGCAGCGGCGGGCCCGGGGGGCCTGTTGGGGG